>NC_089763.1:51245086-51267586 GCF_040412425.1 Macrobrachium rosenbergii
CGTGAAAACTGTCACAATTCGGAGCACCGTACGAATTCGGTTTGATGAATCTATAGACGAGCTTAACTTTGTTAATACGTCAAACTCGCAACATAGCGAAGTAACCAACTCTGATGATAGTCCCAGTGAAAAAAACAAAAAAAAAATGCGCCGAAGTTTCTTAGACGCAATCGAGTTTTCTGTTCAGTGTATAATGCTGTATGAAACTTTCAGCCACGGCCCATGAAACTCTCAGCCGCGGCTCATGAAACTTTCAGCCAATGCCCGATTGGTGGCCTGTGTTGTTAGCCCTATAGCGGAGCCAGACGCACGATCATGGCTAACTTTAACATTAAACAGATAAAAACTACAGAGGGTAGAAGGCTGCAATTTGGTATGTGTAATGATTGGAGGGTGGATGATCAACATACCAATTTGCATCCCTCTAACCTTAGTAGTTTTTAAGATCTGAGGGCGGACAGAAAGAGTGCGGACGGCCAGACAGACAAAGCCATCTCAATAGTTTTCTTTTACAGAAAACTAAAACTGAAATCTCCGCATGGGAGGATCACGTTATAATCTCCCACCTCTGGATCTAGAATATCTAATAGCCCTTAGCGATTCCAAAATGTTAGACAGGCTAAAACATGACATAACGGTTGAATTAGGCAGTTTTCGACCGATATGCATCTTGATTCCTGTTATGCTTAGCCACTTTTGACAAAAGGTAAAAACAAAGAAAAGTTAGGGCTTATAAAAAATCTGAAGGAATAAACAAAATGAAGTATTAGAAAAAACCGAGAAGGGGATATGGTAATAAAAAAAAAAGTGAAGCTAGATGCAAAGTGCGAGAGTAAAACAATTGAAAGACAAAAGCCTAAACGTACAAGGACGTCAATAAAACTAAGAAAGAGGACACACGAAAATCAGAGGAAATGAGAGAGGTAATAAACTTTGAAAAATTATATCATCGAGAAACAAAGCTGAAAGGGTAGAATGCGAAGTGTGCTGTGGAAAGACAATAGAACGAAGGGACAGATATTTTCAAAAGAAAAATACCGCAAGGAAACAATGGGACACGAAATATCCTCATAACACCAGAACTCTTAGAAAATACGATAAATAAATATGTGCAAAATATAAGCGAAAAAATACAGTGACAAGAAACAGGATATGGAAAATGAGAGAGAAATGAAGTGGAAAAGGAAGAGAAGACGGAAAATGCTGTCATCTTGCAAAGCTGTCATCTATAGAAATACAAATGAGATAAAAAAAAAAATATTTATATAAAAATATAAAACAGAAGAGACACTGGGTGAAAGAAACACTTGGCAGAATGAAGTATAAGCTATGGAGGATTAGAAGTAAGCCAGGTGAACTGGTGAATTTGGAATTTAGAAGAAAACAGGATAGCAATGGTTTCGTAAAACGCAAAAATAGAGAACGCAAACTGTATACAAACTTGGTCAAGAAAAAGGGCTAGATCAGAGGAAAATGGGTCTTGGGTTTGGAAGCAAAAGTAAAATTGTAATCAGTGAGAGACGGAAAAATCAAATGACCCAAGAAAATAAGTCTACAGCGAAATAGTTGAAGAGAGAAAATGGATATTTAGTCACTGATAAAAATAAAAGAATATTTGTATATTACTCATGTAAGAAGAGCAAAATACAAAAAGGTAAAACGAAAGAAGATTTGAATGAATGACAGAAATTAGCTGCATGAAAAAATATTATTATTATTATTATTATTATTATTATTATTATTATTATTATTATTATTATTATTATATTCAGAAGATGAACTCTATTTATATGGAACAAGCCCACAGGGTCCATTGACTTGAAATTCAATCTTCCAAAGAATATTTTGTTCATTGGGAAGACGTAAGAGGAGGTAAAGGGAAATACAGAAAGCAGGATTCTCACTTATTAAAAAAAAGGAACAATAGGTCAATAAATTACTAAATAGATAAAAATGATTTAATTGCTAGGAGAGCAGTATTAAGGTAGTAACGCAATGCATTTTCGCTTGAACAATTGCAGTTCCAATTGCGCAACATCCTCAGGTATACAGTAGACAAACAAATTGCAGGAAAAAGTGAAAATATATAAAGGATAAAATGCTCGAATAAAAACGTAGAGAGAGGTAGTGTAAGAAGTGCAGAAGAAAAATTACAAAGAGAGAAATGGTATACAACGAATAACTGGAATTAGAATATGGGGGCGGGGAGAACGAAGAAAATGAAAGGAAATTAGATTAAAAGAAACAAGCACTGCAAAGAAAGGAAACGCATGTAGAACGTGTACGAGACTGTAACTGTAAAATGAAAGGCGAGACAAGAAAAGGGAGAACAAACCGAAAAATAGTTGAGAGAACTGAGAAGAAACTTAAAATGAGCAGGACTTGTGAGGAAGAACTTTTTTAAGGAGAGGAAGACAGACTGACTTATGTAAACGACAGTCTGGAAAAGCGGCACTTTTAAAGAGAAAGTTAAGAACACAGAATTGTTTATATGTATATATCAAGACTAGTATAAAAGATTTTAAAAAAATGTCGCAAGATTCACTGAGACATCGAGAAACACAAGTTCCAATAACAACGAGAATAAAGATAATTAAATGATAATTCTCCCTTCCAGTTCATGTGCATCATTAATTGTTTTCTCCCTTATTTTACTTTTCATTTCTCTTTATCTATTATGATTGTATTTTCCTCCCCTACAACGACCGATCAGTTCCTCCACTCCTTCAGCCACAGTATCTTTAAATCTGTAGTAATGGCTACAGGGCGCGAACGAGGATCCAGATTATTAAACTGGATATGGTTTCGTCGGGTCAAAGTTTAGTGGGCGGGGTAAGTAGTCGTAGAGGGCGGTCTTCGCGGGCGTTACGAGCAGGGTTGGTTGGTCGGTTAGGTGGCGGGGTTGCAAACAGAAGCAGGGAGAGAGGGAGAGGGAGAGGGAGAGGGAGAGGAAAGAGAGAGAGAGAGAGAGAGAGAGAGAGACAGAGAACGGGGAAGGGGGAGTTGTGAGAGGGGGCGGGGGAGCGAGAGATACCAGGTCAAGGTTCTTTTAGCTGTTCAGTGGCGATGGAGCGCTGAGTTGTTCCCCGGCAGTCCGTGCATTCACACAAACCTTCTCTTCCTCTCACTGTACTCTCACTATCTCTTCCAACTCTGGCACCTCTGGAACGCAAAGTGCTGCAGTGCCTCCCTCGGCGTATGCCCTTTTCCCTTTTTAATGGTCTGGTTTCGCTCGGCGGGGCTACCGGGACGTACTCTGGAGTAGTTGAGGTATTTCAAGCAGTTTCATTTTTTTTCTGAATAAGCTTAAGGAGATGGAGACTTTACAGAACGGTGTAAAGTGTGAAAAGAGCCAGCGCTAGACTAACTTTTGCCAAAAGACTTAACCAAGAAACAGAGAGTGGGAGAGAGAGAGAGAAAAAAAAACTTATTTTAAAAAAAGAAGGAAGGGAGAAGGTGCTTTTCGCTTACCGTGCATTCCTCCTCATAATGGTGTGATAAGTGTTCCCCCTTTTTTCGCAACAACTTGGCAATGTTGTCGCCAAGGTGCGGTGGTGAATTGACTAGAAGTTTCTCTCCAGTTGGTGACGTATTCGCTTCTTTAGACTTAACATTACCTCCTGAGTCCACGATGGCCGGAGGAAAGAATAGCTGATCTTGCAAGGAGAGTCTTCCTCCGCTGGATTACTTCCGCCGGAATTCTTTATTTTATTGGAAAATAAAGACATTTTTAGTTTTCATTTAACACTCCGGGGGATATGACAGCAGCAAAATAAACATTCCGTGTCCGACAGTTCACCGCGTATAAAACAGTGGATTTTATGTTTTTAGAAAAATAAAGGAAAAACGGGAAAACAACACCACCTGACCTGTTTTACGATTCGCTTTCAGGATACGAGGTAAGTTGAAGATATCTTTTTGAAGTTTTCAACTCTATTATTTTAGAAAAGTCACTCTTCGTAAACTGCTTTAAGTGTTTACTCTTATTAAGTTTGGGCATGTGCATAACTATGTTCTTTCTATACAGGTTATCACAAAAGATCACAAGGAAAATGTTCTGCAAAACTATTTTTAAGTGAAGATTAACTGAGAAAAAGGTCAGGAAAGGTTTAAAAAAAAAAAATAATAATAATAATAATAATAATAATAATAATAATAATAATAATAATAATAATAATAATAATCCCCTTACCAACGTGCAACTAAGTGAGGGAGAGTTGGGACCTGTCACAACAAAGAACTGGGAAAGAAATTTGAAAAGGATTGTCCACAGAGATCACTTTCCCCAAGTTTAACTCGGATTTCATGAGCAACCTGCCTCCGTGGATTTTTACTGATGTAATTTTAAGCTATCCAAGTTTCTTAGAACTTCAAGGAAAATTAAATTAAAATGCTATCTTAAACACAATAACCCAAGATCAACCGCATCGGGCGATTCTGTTCCTGAACGCCCGTTCTCCATGCTCATAATGTGATACATTATTTTATCACACATCTTTGTTCACAAAGGCAACAACCCAAGAGGACACTCTAGCTCAGGTTAAGTCTTGAAGACGCTGGCCTGTTAGTTCCCTTCCTTAAGACTATTTTCCTTAATTACTCTCCTCTTTCTGTTTCTTTCTTATTCTCTTTTGGTTAAACCTGAAGATGCATGTGCAATGTTCTATTTTTCTTAATGCGAAAAGCGTCTCGTAACAATGTTTCAAAAATACTGTTTCATTACAATGCGCGTACGGTGATCAGTGCGAAGTTGAAGACAAACAAGGCCTCTAACGTCATATAAAAGAACATATTTCTTGTTAAAAGTCTAATAACAATAATTCTTTTACGACAATAATACGTCATGGGTAAAAGTGTGTGAATGAAAAACATCGCTCCTTTGTCTCATTACAGACACAAATGAATGGTATCCAGTGGACTCTTTGTTCGTGTTATAATGGCTCCTCTTTCAGAATCTTGACTTAATAGACGATATTAGTTCTTTGAGAACAGCTGTTTTGGCTTTCATGATGGAACGGTCATAAGCTACGACAAGAGCGATTTTTACGAAGGAGCGCATCAAAAGAATCCGTTCTTCTTGAATTCTTCATTGAGGATTGAAGAGCTTCCTTTTAACAGTCTTTTCTTCAAGACAGAATAGGCCTAACCGTTAATCTTTCTTAGTCTTTGAACTGGACAAATGAGAAAAGACTAAGAAAAGAAAGTGGGCTAATCTGTTCGTATAACCAAGGCTCCAGAGGTTTCATATATGATCGTTCAGTTATTTCAACAAAGACTTCACCTATACCTATTGAAAAAAATCTGTAGGAAATCGAGGTTGTTTCACTCAACCTTGAATAAATTCCATTCCGGAAAAGTTTGCAATAGTCTTCGACTGCAATAATATAAGTATCACAACATTCTATACTGGAACCAATCTTAAAATTCAAGGTAAGATAGTGAGTATATATGTGTTAACGAACCGCATTTAAAAGTAAAATATTTCTTAAGGTGTAAATGTAAACCAATTCATCAGAATACAATGACCTGATGATTGTAGAGCAAGGAGAAAACGGCTAATAATAATGTCTTTGAATCGTCATTGTAAACAAGGAATTTCACACTCGGCATCAGATTACGTGTATGTCACATATCCTATTCTTAACTTCCAGCTTCAGGTATATTTTGTATGATTAAAATTATTATTATCATTATTATTCAGAAGATAAATCCTATTCATATGGATTAAGCCCACAGGTGCCATTGACTTGAAATTCAAGCTTCCAAAGAATATGGTGTTCACTGGGAAGAAGTAAGATGAAATAAGAGGAAATACAGAAAGAAGAGATCTCGTCTATTAGAAAAATTAATTAATTAATAAACAGATGAAAATATACTAAAATGCAAGATATTCTTGCCATGAAGAGAAAACCCTATTGAGTTCCATTGTGGGTCATTTTCTAATAGCAATCATAAAAAAAATTACATTATGGACACATACAAACGTTATCAATATATACAGTATATTAAGTCTTGTGATATTTTGGGGGGCAATACCATTTCCATCACTTTCAGGTAACATCAAAAACAGCAACAACAGTTAAAATTATCATAACGACGATAAGTGAAATTATAAAGAGAAATACTATCATGACTTAGCATAAGCACTTCTGGGTTGTACAGATTATTGCAATACAAAGAACTATATATGAAGCTTCAACAATGTAATGTAATAAAATAATTTTTATAATTTTACTACCACATGGAATTTCAGCTGTAGAACGGCGGGGAAAAAATGTCTCCTTAATTAAAAGAAAACAAAGTACTTAAAAAAATCCAGTGCCTCAAATGAGAACGAAAATGTATAATGACAAATTACTAAAACATTTATCATTCCCATGGGTCATAAATTCAGAAAAAACATGAAATAAAAACATTTTATAACCTTTTAGTTATTTTTCTATCATTCAAACTATTACATCCCCTCTGAATTGATTATATATTATTTCTTGATGCGTTAATAAGTCAAGTATTGGATAAGTTTATTACATAGAAAAAAAAAATACATTCTCTTCAGACCACTCGTACCCAGGACTCAAGTCAGGCTTGTCTACTAACTCAGCATAATTCAAACCTCAAGAAACAAAAACCTGATTAAGTAAATCACTGTTGAATTCTGACTTTGATTAAATCACTGAAGTCAAGTCTGACGAGATAACTGATTATTTAATCCGGGCAAATAGTTTTAGCTTGATCACTTAATGTATTATTATTATTATTATTATTATTATTATTATTATTATTATTAATTATTATTAAATAAGATATGAATCCTGACTGCACATTTTCCAACTGGCATATCCGTCATTTAACAATCCTTCAGCAAACTCGTTTTAAATTGCAAACTGATCTGCTGTATATCAACTGTCTCACGACTTGAAAGGTATCCTGGTTGAGTTTCTTACGGAAAACAAAACTCTGATTAGTAACAACACTTTGAACTGGAATCTTTTATTATTTCAGAGCACCAAACATCGATTTGTTTTGAAATAATGCTTTTTATAAAACTGATCGACACAGACTATGGCATTTTTATTACATCATAAAGGGACTTGGAATTGATGGATGATTTTCTTTAGACAATGTACTATTCATAAATCATCCGTCTATAAAAGTTGCTTTTCAGTTCATTCATTTCATAATAAATGACACTGAAATTGATACTAAAACGTCTAATTTTTACTCAATGTTCAGTTCAATATAATTTCTTTCAATCATCCCTCTGAAAAGGGAACTCTACACAAGATCTTTCAAAAACAAAACTAAATAATGTTCTGTCAGTAACAAAGAGAAACTAGCAGAGGTAACCTTCATACGCAAAATACAGATGATCACTTAGATAAAACCCAACAGCATTTTACATTTCAATCATCGATACCAATTTCACCAGTTTCCTATCCAACCTAAATTAAAATGTTTTGACCCTTTACTTCAAAAACTATGTTTTGATAAGGACTAAAATATTAGTATAAACAATACCATCCAACTAAAAGGCAAAACCACAACAAGACCAACCTCAGTGATTATGTAAGGTTTCGGTGGCAGAAAACTCTGTTCATCCCGTGGTTTACTGGTTTACTGCACCCTCTAAAACACACACACACACACACAACACACACACACACACACACACACACACACACACACACACACACATATATATATATATATATATATATATATATATATATATATATATATATATACATATATATACATATATTATATATATATGTATATATATATGTATATATATATATATATATATATATATATATATATATATATATAAATATATATATATATATATATATATATACAAATAAATACATACATATATTATATTTTATATATATATATATATATATATATATATATATATATATATATATATAAACACACAAATAAATACATACATATTTTATATATATAAATATATATATATATATATATATATATATATAAACACGTATATATATATATAATACACATAGATTTGATAAATCAGACAAATAGATAGATAGATAAATATATATATATATATATATATATATGTGTGTGTGTGTGTGTGTGTATATATAAACACACACATATATATTTATATGTATGTATTATAACATATACACATATACATAGATAAACAGACAAATAGAAGATAGGGGCAGAGGGCGCATGTGTCCCCATGTTTTTAATTCAGAGGGAAGGCAAAAGGGTATTTTGCCCCCATTTTTCAGACGAAAAAACTTAATGAATATATTATATATATATTATATATGTAAAACTATATATAATATATATATATATATATATATATATATATATATATATATACATTATATATATATATATATATATATATATATATATATATATATATATATTATATATATATATATATATATATATATATATAAACGGTAAAATTCCAGGAATCATTGCCCCAATTCCTCCAGAAATATTGCAGATGTCATCTGGCAACAATGTGTCCAGACTCCATATGCCATTTGGCAACACTGTGTCCAACAATCTTTGTCCATTATCTCTGACTCAGCAATAGTGACATCTTGGTGCTGACCTTATTTTTGCAGTGCTGATATACACAGTACCAATGGGAACGGTCACTGACCACTGTTGTCATGAAGCGCACTATTGATGACTTTTCAAGGCCGTATGAGGCTGTGTTCAGCAATATGAGCTAGTTGCTTCTACTTCAAGTAAGTTCAAATACTGTACACAAAGAATCAGAGGGGAATCTTTGGCAACTGCTGAAACTAAGGGTCAGTGACATTGATCCCAGGCACCAAGTAGACTTGGGTTCATACTACACATCTCCTGAGATCATCAGTGAACTCAAAACTTTGATGGGACATTCTGTTCTACGTGATATTGTCAAGAAAATCCAAGAGAGTAAAGTTCTACGCAGTCCTTTGTGATGAAACTAAGGACATATCAAATAAAGAACAATTCAGCATATCAATTCGTTGGGTTGACAATAACATGATAATTCACGAAGACTGTGTTGGAATGGTCAATGTTCCCAACATAACTAGTGAAGCCCTATGGATTGCCTTGAAAGACGTACTAGTTCGTCTTGCACTGCCGTGGACAAGGGTATGACGGAGCTGCAAATATGCAGGGAAGAATTAAAGGGCTTGCAACTAGGATAATGAAGGAAACCCCTATAGCTCTGAAAGTACACTGTTTGGCACATTCTCTCAACTTGTGCCTCCAAGATGTCACTCGAAAGTGTCCAGCAATTAGAGATGCTCTTGATTTGGCACATGAAATCTGACAGCTCATAATACTTTCCCCAAGAGAGAAGGTCTTTTCAAATCGAAGCAAGAAAGTGCTGGCTCAGGCGTTTCTGGAAATCTCAAGCCTGTATGGACAACCAGATGGACTGTCCACGCCGAGTCACTTAATTCCAACCTTGAAAACTACCAAGCCCTGAAAACTCTGGAAGAAATCAACACCACTACCAATGATGAATACTCCCGTCGAGCTGGTGGACAAATGGCTAAAATGGAGAAGTTTAAAACTATCTTTGGTCTGAAATTGAGATATTGGTCTTTGCAGCCTCTGAGACACTATCAATAAATCTCCAAGCTATATAAAGATCTCAGTTCATGATGCTACCAAAGTTGTAGAGCTTGCCAGAAAGTACTATGCTGATCTTCGGAGTGATGAGAAGTTCAGCACTTTCTTCAGAGATGTTCAAATGGCAGCAGGAGAAATAGAGGAAATAGAGGAACCAAAGTTACCAAGAAGGAGACATGTACCTAAGAGAGTTGATGGCGGCAGTGCAGCAGAACATTTCCCATTAGATGTTGAGGACACTATCACACTTAGTACTATGAAGTACTAGACTTGATGAACCGCGAATTCATTGATCGATCTCAGAGCGCCAGCTACAACATCTTCATGAAATGGAAACTATAATAATAACATCAGCTAATGGAGGTCCAGCAGAAATACCAGAGTCACTGACCATGTACTCCAAAGACACTGATTTGAAGAAACTTTATCATGAACTGGGCATGCTAACAACCCTGTGCAAAGTTGGAGAAACTGATGGCCTAGTAAGATGACTACTGTATCTACAGTTAGTGATGCATTACAGTCACTGGAAAACAATCCTGTTGCTGCTGCTATGGTCTCTGAACTCAATAAACTTATAAAGATTTACCTGACCGTTCCAGTAACCACAGCCACATCAGAAAGGAGTTTCTCAACTCTTCGTAGGATCAAAACTTATCTTCACTCCACTATGTGTCAAAAGAGACTAAATAACGTCTTACTCCTACATGCCCATAAAGGGTTAACAGATGATCTAAATACAAAGCATATTGCTATTGATTTTATCAAAAAGAACAATGCTGGACTTCAGTTCTTTGGACAGTTCACCTGGATTAATCCTTAGCTTTACATATATATAAGTTATTTTGGGCAATAATGATCATTGCTGAAACAACTAAGAGATATTGCATATATCATTGCATTAGGACAACCTATTAATAATTATACTTGCTGCGGCAGATATTGTCTTTTTTTTCTTAATCATGCATTTACTTTTATAACTTGGCAACTTTATCTTGTCCCTTGCACTCGCCCCCCAACTTTTTAGGAGGTTCCTACCCCTCTGATATATATATATATATATACATATATATATAATATATAATACATATATACACATATATATATATAATGTATGTATATATACACATATATATATAATATATATAAATGAATTTTATCACATCACCGTGATTCATATACAAGCATTAAGCTTCATATATGTTACCCGAAGGGAAATTTTTTAGTTGATAATAAGTTTGTCGTCTCATGGGCTCGAATCACGGAAGACAAGAACTCGGGACTACAGTGACGCCATAAACCTGAGTTCTTGTCTTCCGTGGTTCGAACGCACGAGACGACGAACTTATTATCAACTAAAAAATTCCTCTTCGAGTAACATATATGAAAATATATTATATCCGAGGCAGAGCGAATTGGATATTAAAGTTCATTTGTAGCTTTATGCTTTTATATAATACACACACACACACACACACACACACACACACACATATATATATATATATATATATATATATATATATATATATATATATATATATATATATATATATATATATATATATATATATATATATATATATATATATATATATATATATATATATATATATATATATATGTGTGTGTGTGTGTGGGTGTGTATGTATGTAAACTTATACGCTCACACACATGGATAAATAGATAGATAGATGGATAGATAGATAGATACATATGAAGAGAGCTAAATATAAGAACATAAATAAGGTTCTAAACTTGAGCCAGAAATTCAAAGGGTTTAGTGTATTTTTGAGATTAACCTTAAGTTATTTAGTTCACACACGCAGTTATGTAAACACTGCCTATGGAGACAGGACAAGTAGACTAAAGGCAAGCTTGACAGGGACATTCGAGGAAGCACTGGAAGTAACTTGCCAGAAAAACTAATGTTATAACTGGTCCTGATAAGCATCACAGTTCTGGAGAGGCAGCTACAAATAATTATAATGTAAGAGACATCTGAATACCAAACAAAATGTTTCCCTGCCTAATTTGGCGACATTTATGATAAAATATAACAACAAGATCCACATAAAAACAGTTACTAAGTACTACGGAAATCATAAATATAAAATTTTTAAAAGATGGTTAAACAAAAAATAAAGACAAATTTTGCCATCACCAGCGTGCCAGTACAAAAACAAAAATACATTTGATGCCAAAACAAAGTATCAAAATAAGGAACCAAAATCATTTCTTACAATATACTACTGCAGACTGAAAGAATGTGATGAGGCCAGCAGTGAATAAAACAGTAACCGCTGATTGGCGATTTCACAAGAAAATTAGGTGAAACACTAATTCTGCGATACAGACAGTGACATCAAACAAGATGTTCAATGGCAACCTGTAAAAGTGTGAAATAAGGTAAATGGTCCAAAGGCTATTTCTCTGTAAGTATATATATATATATATATATATATATATATATATATATATATATATATATATATATATATATATATATATATATATATATATATATATATATATATATATATATATATATATATATATACATAATTATATGTATGTACATATATAATGTATTATATATATATATATATATATATATATATATATATACAATTATATACATATACATATATATATATATACAATATATATATGTACATATATATACTGTATATATTACCAAATCATACAGCTGGTTGGACGGATTTTTGTGATTTAATAGCCACCTACAGAAATGAAAGAGGAAATATGTAAAAAAGCTGAAATTACATATAAAGATAGGTTAAACGAGAACAATTTAAAATATGCCATTATTCCCGAAAACACTAAAAAGATTAGAAGGGGCAAAGGATATTTTGTGTAGAAACAATTACAACACAAAGGGCAATCACACTCATTAACCATATACATACTGTTGTCGTCTGCACATTATACAAAGGATACAAGCTGGGAAAGGCACAGGGGCGGGTAAACGTTACACGGAAGAAACCACTTCATAGGGAAGGAGTGACTTTAGTTGTGCAGGATACAGGTACTTTGCAGCGATGAGTAAGTCTTCTGAATGAAACTAATTCTTCTGAATGAAGGTACTGTATTCATCCCATGAGTATTTCAGCTCTACAACAAAACTTTTTGACTAAGGGTTAAGAATGCTTCAATTTTTTGTCAGGTCGGGTACCCTTTTGTATGTTTAATCAAGAGCATATAGCTTTATCATGACCTCTAAATAAAAGATTTGCAACTGAAAAGATTAGGCTTCGTATCTCCATCACTACAATATCAACATACAAAATTTTGGAGACCTGTCTGTCCATATAAAATGTTTTAATCCTTAAATCTTCCATGCTTTGAAAATTATTCCCACATTTGGACTTCACCAGCTGACACAAGTGGAATTGTTGGACAAGAACTCGAGTTCTGTTGAATTTCATATCACTGATCTTGATATTAACTACCTCACTACGCATTCTATGCAAGATAGTCCATAGTTCTGACCATCCTGCACTCAGATCTTCCCAGCATAAACCATCCACTACTAGACATGCAGTTAATTCTAAAAATCTTGCCTTTAGTAGAAGACAGTTTTCTAAAAATTTTACTGCTGGTGTGATCCAATTGTCGAATGGTCTTCCTACTCCTATAGTTGAATTGTCTGAACTCAAGAACTTCAAACTTGTGGCAGATTTTTGTTGTTGATCTAGTTGACATCAGTCTCATTTTGTAATTTGTTAATTGTCTTATTAAACTTGTAATTTATCTTTGTTGTTAATATCTTTTTTGCTTTACTTTGTTACGTCTCCTCCATAGTTTATTCATTCTTTCTCAATTTCGTTCTTATATTGAACTGCTTTCCCCATTTGGGCAATTTAGGTTGTAGCATTCTGGTTTCTCTAAGGCTGCAACTTAAATAATAATAATAATAATAATAATAATAATAATAATAATAATAATAATAATAATAATAATAATAATAATACATATCACCTATATCCATTTTCCCTTTGAAAGGGGGTGGCTCCAGACTGAGTGAAAGTTGGTAGCCTCCTGCTTTTCTAACTAGAATTGCAATGGCTAATAATGATATAATAATAATGAGCACCTTTCCGTAAAATGGGTGGCTCAAGAATGTGTTGCCCCTCTGATAGTATTTTGGGAAAGGACTGCTAAACTCATTTCAATCTTCATCTCCTTTCCGAATCATTTCAGTCTACTGACTACCAGGTAATAATTTACAACTTGTCACGAAAAGCACAATGGACTCTAACGGACGTGTACATTATCACTCTGTAGCAGTTGTTTCCTTTAATACGGATAACTCAAAATAACAGGACAACGGTCACCGCGACAGTCCTCCTTTGAACCCCGAATCAGGGGGAACTTTGGTTGAAAACCTCCACAACGTCAGTCACTTCATGTGCCAATAAAGAAAGCTCATCATCATGACGGAATCCCTTTACACAGACTGAGAAACTCGACCGTGTCTCGTACAAACAAACAAAATAAATTCGAACAAAGTAAGATAACTAACAGTTTTCTCACGTTCATTTAAACCTTTAAGGGACTAAAAGTGCACCATATCATGTGTAACTGGAATATGTTAATCACCTTTAAAAATTGTAACTAACAATATGAGGGAAAATTCGAAAACTGACTCTGGTCCTAACCATACGAATACGGGCATAACTTCAAATACCATTTATTTATGTGAGCAAATTTAACCTAGTTAACTGGGACTTGAAAGTTAAAGACACTGATGTGCCACAATAATTGTCACTCTGACATGCTTTCATAAAGGGGTACGATGATCTGTTTAAATAGCACAAACAGGCATGACGTGTCACTCGCAGGGGAACAGCAGTTTCTAAAAGGGAAGATTGGAAACGGAAAGTACGGAATTCAGAGGCACTCAGCGGCGCTAACCTATATTTTAGAAGCCTTAGCGAGATCGTGTTTTTTTTCAAAATTATGAATTGCTGGAGGGGTGTAACATAAGATATTTAGGGGAGCACTAAAGCTTCCACTGGGGACTGCCGAAATTACGAGCCATAACTTACTCCAACCAGAACACTGTAGCAAACTTATATGTCACACTTATTCAAACATACCATGATTCTTTAGGCTACACTTTCAATAAAAAAAATAATAAATCGAATTCCATAAGAGTTTATAAAATTCTGAAATAATTAATAGAATATACACACTAAAGTTTGTCAACTGCACTGACACTAGTGACATTCAAATTCTTTTTTAAGGCTCGGGTGTTACCATAAAAAAAATTCTTCTCCAAAATATCTACTGAGAATTTACACTATCCTTCACATTTCCTCCAGAAACATTCAAAACTTTATATATACATATATATACATTATGCCATTTCCCCTAACAACGGATGGCTCCATCGAAAAAACAACACGATGTTTAGCGCCGCGTTCATTCTTAAATACTGATTGTGGATGAACTCCAAGTATAATAAAACTTCTACAACATCACCCAAAGGCTCATCAGCGGTGCATCGAACCCTACTAACAAATTCAGTCAAATTCTGCATGCATTCTTGCATATCCTGGATACTGAACCCCTCTTTCTCACCCTTTTCCAACCCTTTAAAAGTATTCTTCTTCTCACTCTCTCTAACCCTTCTGTATTATGTACTTTTTTACTATCGCATTACCGTCCATCCTGTCCGCATGACCGAACCATCCCAAAACACTGATCCATCCTTTCACCTTTTTATCACATCTAGATAGCTCTACATTTCTCATACTATCAATTCTTCTTAAACTGCATAAGCTATGCAAAGGTTTATCTCAAAAGCTTCGACATTTTTTTTTCCATCTCATTCGATATACTCACTCCTCTGCCATGTTGGTACAACAATCCCTTCATACATTTCCACCTTGGCCTCCATGGATAATTGTAGTCTTTTAACAATCTCTTGCGCATACCCCACTACCCTTTTTGCTTCACCTACTCTGTAACTATTCTATTCTCCCATCCTACCCCCATCTGTTAACTTATTTCTAGACACTTTTCTGTATCAACTGCTTCCATTCCTCCATAATCCATATCTACACTCGGTGGGCCATCATCTTCGTTTCTATTCACCCACATAACACTACTACAGCCATTTACTCTAAACTTACTCCTCTTGAACACACTTTCGGAGTATTTGACTATTTCTGCGGTTTCTCTTAACTATGCCCAGTCAGCACTGTATCACTTACAAACATCAAACCATTCACGACTCAATTTCTTATTCCACAACTTTGTGCATAACTCTAGCATACATTCTCTGACCTCTAGCATCACTCCAACCTTTAAGATACTTAATAGACAGAGACATAACACATCCTTGCCTCAATCCACTTAATTTCCATGCCAAAAACTTTTAATCGCTCTCAGTAACTTTCTTCTGTACCATACATTCTCAACACCTTAAGAACTAGGTCTCTGCTGATTGTATTAACAAATTTTTCCAAGTCCATGTATGCCATACACAGCTTTCAAACTTCAAACTTAATTGTTTCATAACAAAACTTGATTTATACATCCTTTTCCTGTTTTAAACCTATATCATCCACCTCTCAGTCCTTCTCTCATCTGTTTTGTTTTCTCAATCAAAATCCTACCAAACACCATTAGTTACTGGTACCGTTATGTCCTTATAATTCTTACTGTTGGCTCTATTACCTGTCCGTTACATAATAGTCCCCTTACTCCAGAATTTTTCCCCCATATGGACCCTGCTCACGTTATCAGTCGCAACATCACCACTGTATGCATCTCACCCAAGAAAACACACACTCATACCACATACATACATTCATGAAAACATGCATTATATACATACAGTCTCTCTCTCTTTCTCTCTCTCTCTCTCTATATATATGTGTGTGTGTGTGTGTTCATTTCTCTACACACACACACACACACACACATATATATATATATATATATATATATATATATATATATATATATATATATATATATATATATATATATATATATAAATTTGATCACATCACTGTGATTCATATGCAAGCATTAAGCTACAAATGTCCTTTAATATCCAATTCGCTCTACCTCAGAAATAATATATTTTCATATATGTTACCCTAAGGGGAATTTTTTTAATTGATTATAAGTTCGTCATCTTGTGGCTCGAACCACGGAAGACAAGAACTCAGGATTACAGTGACGCGCCTTGAACCACATGGCCATCTAGGGTAACATATATGAAAATATATTATTTCCGAGGTAGAGCGAATTGGATATAAAAAGACATTTGTAGCTTAATTCTTTTATATATATGTGTGTATATATATATATATATATATATATATATATATATATATATATATATATATATATATATATATATATATATATAGATACAGAGAGAGAGAGAGAGAGAGAGAGAGAGAGAGAGAGAGAGAGAGAGAGAGAGAGAGAGAGAGAGAGAGAGCAATGATGAATTCTCAGTTGTAAATCCTTTTTTCCAGGTCATGACAAGACTGCATTTGTTGAAGTTGTAAAATGAATTCACCAAATTCTTAATTAAGAGGGCATTTTGAGTTTTACGTTCTTAAATTTTCATAATAACTTCTCTATTTCTGACTGCCTCACGGTTACAGATGACAATGCGTCTTAACGTTTTTTTCTATTGCATTCAAAAATGACTTAGCAGGTAATGCTTTCTGATGTCAAAGATATTCTACCTTCCTAATCAAATAAACCTAAAAGTTGTATTACTACAAAACACGTAATATCTATTTTATTCTGCCCTTCAATAAACCTGAACATAGAACCAATACTACTGCAAATAAATGCAAAGGCCGTACTAGCTGGGTATTTGAGCAACGTTCTTAAAAGAGGTCCGTAGCTCAGCCGTCATTTGTCTCAATTTATCTCCCATTCTGGTGCCACATCGTAAACCATCCGTAGCACCTGGCTCCTAGAGCTATCAAGTACATGAAATGTAAGAAATCTCATTGTCTTTGTACGCATTTTGGTTGGAATTCTAATTTAGTCTTCGATTATACTCAGTACATACAGGATATGGACAGAAGGACATATATAATGTATATACAATGATATATATATATATATATATATATATATATATATATATATATATATATATATATATATATATATATATATATAATGTGTGCATAAGGATATAAACGTGTTTATTAATTATGTCTGCATAATTATTAGTTTCCAGATTGTGAAGAAAATTGCTTAGGGTCGAATTAGTCTACCTTTTAAGAAGCTACCCTCTTACAATTTTATTGAATACAGATATTTGGAAAAAGTCAGAGGAAATGCAATAAAAGCGTTTTGCCTACGCACCATGAAAAGCGTTCCTTAATCTTCAGTCTTTATATGTAGGCTGTCTCTTGTATCAATATTTCAAGTAAATTAACAGAGGCGGATTTAGTGCGAAACATTAATGAAAAATGCAAGGTGTTCATATCGCAAAAAAGAATAAAATTTTTCAAAGGAATACTGAAACGTCAATTCAAAACAGTTTGTTCGATTTAGGGCGGGAAATGAGTGAGATGTAAGAAGTATTCATGAAGCTACTACTGCTGCTGATGATGACGATAATGATAATAACAATATTTAAACTAACATATAAAATACAGAGATAATCAAAAGATGAAAGGGAGCAAACAAAAATTCCTTTGTCCTTTAGGGTTAGAAAGTTTTGTTGAACAGAGACTTGAGAATGGATCCAACAGTGAACAGTATCGGCTTTGAATGTCTAACAAAAAAAATTACATATAAAATAATTCTCTAGATTCTTCTATAAATATATAAGAAACCGTTCTTAGCATATTTCTGACCTCTATCTCTCTCTCTCTCTCTCTCTCTTAGTCTCCATGCAAATACACACGAACAAACGTCTAAGAATCCCGTTCATGAAATTCATGTCAAAGGTAACAGCAGCTTTGAACTATAATAATTTCAGCCTTTTAAAAATTTCCAGAAGTATTCTTTTCTCGTTGGATAATACAAATAATATAAAAATGACTGACATCATGTATCCATAAAATTATCATATATACTGTATATATATATATATATATATATATATATATATATATATATATATATATATATATATATATATATACATACACACACACATATATATGTATGCATGTATATTTATATGTCTGTATGTATATATATATATATATATATATATATATATATATATATATATATATATATATATATATATATATATATATATATGCATACATATATATATATATACATACATAAATGTGCTTGTATGTACGTATGTGTATAATTATCTTTAAAGCTCACACTAGGCCTCAAGAGTCGGAAGCAAAGAGAGGTTACGAATCAAGAATATCGTGCAAGGCAATGAAATATTTACTATTTGAACAGTTGGAGCAGAATACAAGCTTTCATGATGGTTGGTAAACATGACAAGACACACACCCAGCTGAATCTTAGTAGTTCCGTTTTCTGGTTAACTTTCACATTTTATTTTGCATATATAATTCTTATTCATTCAAGTGCATATTTCATATTAACGATATACAAAATGTCTGCAAGGAATGTTCAGATATCTAACTAAATAGTCTTCGCAAGTTAATACTCATACGGAGCAAATGAAATTAGAAACTGTCTTTTGTTTTGAGATAGACACACACACATATATACTGTATACACACACTCACACACACGCACATTATATATATATATATATATATATATATATATATATATATATATATATATATATATATATATATATATATATATATATATATATATTATATTACATCCATCTACTGTTATAAATATTATCAGTAAATACATTATATGTATATGTATAATATATATATGTATATGTACACATACATATATTATGTGTATACATATGATTTATTTGCTGATAATATTTATAACAGTAGAAGGATGTAATAATAATAATAATAATAATAATAATAATAATAATAATAATAATAATAATAATAATAATAATGTCTAAGAAGGCCAAACTCCAGCAATGTCACTCAACAGTGAAAAAATGAACTCGCACCATCGAGTGTGCTTGAATGTGAGTATCATAAGCACAATAAAAATGCAACATGAAAAGGACACCACAGATATGTAATTGGCCGTGAAGCCTTTCAACTACAGAAAAATCTTATATTTCACAATAGGGGGAGATTATTTTCATGGCTGCAAAGTCACGTCGATCCTTTTCTACCAAAAATCTGATCGTTCCTAGGTCATATGTACACATCTGCCAAGATTCATCAAAGTCTGATAAAAAAAAAAGCCATGCAACCATGGGTGAAAACATAACTTCTTTCCAACTTAGTTAGCGGAGGTAATACTAACAATACAGTACCTAAAAGTTCATTTTAATCGGTTTTTATTCTGCCTGGATAATTACTAACCCTCCATGAAAGAACTAATTATCCTACAAACTGGAATTTTAGTATACGTCTACAGCTACTGGCGCCGTTTTTCTAACACCAGAAGTAGCAAACTGCAACAAGGGTTGCAAATTAGGAGAAAACATGTACTGTGAACTGATAGACATTTGGACAATATGCTAACAATCATTTAATTCTATACTCCAACGAGCAATTGTCTGATAATGTTTCCATAAACTTTGAAATCGCTGATTCTCAACATATGGGTTGTATTAACTAAAACAATTTTCTGAGTTTTGAGACCCTTCCACAGGAGGAGGGAGGAGGAGGAGGAGGAGGAAGAGGAGGAGGAGGAGGAGGAGGAGGAGGAGGAGGAGGAGGAGGAGGAGGAGTCGAGCCACTCGGTTAAAGTTATACTACAGGGTCTGTTTCTTGCAAATTTCTCTCTTCATAAAAATTCCAATTGCAGCGGAGATTTATGTGGTCGTTCATTGCTAAATTTTCACTGCATCAAGTCTTGTAACAACTGATGCTGCCCTTGCTCGTGAGATCTATATATCACAGATCACGAGCGGAAGGTGTCCATCTCGTACTTGTTCCACGAAAAAATAGACATGAAAGAAAAATGGAAAATCCTGAAGGATTAATGTAGGAGGAATTTCTATGGCGGGGATATATCGAGGAAATCTGTATTTGTAACTTTATGAAGAGTATCTGCATCTTTTTTCATGATGTGTATTTGTTATCAAGGTAATGATTAAACAAGCAGTATATAGTCCGTGAGTGCGTTATTATGAATGACAGCCTTTGCATATATATATATATATATATATATATATATATATATATATATATATATATATATGTGTGTGTATATATATATATATATATATATATATATATATATATATATATATATATATATATATATATATATATATATATGTGTGTGTATATATAATTTTTTTATCTGGCATTATAAATCACCTGTTCACGTAATAAATATGAATGCTAATGTAAAGGGCAAGCAATATGGAGATAATTCACAGAGGCAAGCAATGGGGGAATAAGTTTTGGCCCTCAAATAGTTTGAACTCGCATCCAATGGGGCAGAATTTCCACGCAGAGTAAAAAATATTGTTTTCACCTAGTCGGAACTCAGTGCCACACATATGCCTCCAGCACGCTGTTACAAAAGACTCTTCTGTACGCTAGTTAGATAACGCTGCAAACCCCCATTTGCACTGAAATATATGAATGTTAATGTAAATGGCAATCAAATGAGGAAATACATTTTAAAATTTACATATATTACGTGTGCTGGAGAAAACAAGTTATCTGCCTCGTTCAAAGCAGCTGGGGGACTGAAACTTATCTTCTTATTTAATTTCCAGCCACAATGACACACAGACACATGTACGCATAAAATCTTTTCGTGTTACTGGTTTGAAGGCTTGGTTCACCAAGGAGTAAAGGGGGATTTCAAATCCCTTACAAGATGGACTGATGGAAGTGTGTCCAATTAAAATGTATTTTGCCTTTGATAACTTAATTTTTACATTTTAACTGTATAATATGTACTTAGGCAAATATAGTAGGTCGCAGGCAAAGTGGCGCATGGCATGTGGCCAGTAACTGACAACCGGCAGGTTAACAAGCACTTAAGCCACCTGAGGGGAAAAGGATTACAATTCAATTATTATTATCATTATTATTATTAAGGAGATGAAACCTATTCATATGGAACAAGCCCACAGAGACCACTGACTTGAAATTCAAGTTTCCAAAGAATATGATGCTCATTTGAAAGAAGTAACAGAAGGTAATACGAAATACAGAAAGAGGAGATCAGTTATTAAAAAATATATAAATAATAATGTAAGTAACATATCAAAATACAAGTTGAACTGTATTAGAGTAGTAATGCATTGCATCTTCGCCCTAACTTCTGCAGGCAGAGGAGACTATCTCCCAGGGCCTCTAAAGCTGGAGTAATTTTCATGCTTTCGAACAATGGTTTATATATATATATATATATATATATATATATATATATATATATATATATATATATATATATATATGTGTGTGTGTGTGTGTGTACATTCATACATACACTCATACATATTCTGAGTGTGAGACAAAACCAAGTATGTAAATTATAAATCTTGAAATGAAGAGCCACAATAATTTTCCACTACGATCATAATTTTTTTGTCTAAACTCGATAAAGATTGAAATTCACAGTAAGGAAAGCTGACAGACTAGAAAGGGATAGCACAGAAAAAAGAAAACTTCCAAAGCTCTGATAAAACATCGCTGAACTTTATATCAATAAAAGCAAAAGAATTTTTGTCCAATCACTCTTTTCGTTAGGAAGTCGACTAGCCATCACTTACGTTGGAAAATCTGT
>NC_089763.1:51272586-51285086 GCF_040412425.1 Macrobrachium rosenbergii
GCCCACTCCATCGACGTATGCTCACCTCTGTTTTTTATTCCGAATTTTTCTCTCCTGTCTACATCTTACCAACAATAATATTTTCAAACACATATTTATTAAAACACTTCTTCTTTTCCTCTAGGGACCTTTGCTTACATCTTCATCCATGCCTTCATAGAAATGTGCTCCAATATATAAACATCGAACTAATACCTCTTCACTCCATACTTGTGAGTTGACGCTCCCGGATCATAAGCATACACAAAACGCATTATCATTATTTCAACGCTTCATAACCACACGTACATACACACGCACACTTTGTCCATCCTAGCTACTTACTTCCCTTTCACAGCACCTCTTCCCATGGCACTTATGCTTCCACAAAGTGACTCCCTTCGCTGACAAGCTGACAAACACAAGACTTACCTCGTCTTGTATTTTCCTTCCTTTTAGAAAGAAACATGGGCACATTTGCCCACTTATCTGCCATCCATCAGATCTTATATATATATATATATATATATATATATATATATATATATATATATATATATATATATATATATATATATATATATATAAATACACAGACCACTTCATTCTTCACTATTTCAAAACTTTCCACCCTGCCTTCGACCCATCGAGTAGAGAGAAGCAAGATCAATATACACGAAGAGAAATATATATATAAACACACAGATCACTTCAGTCTTCACTATTTCAAAACTTTCCATCCTGCCTTCGACCCTTCGAATAGAAAGAAGCAGGTGTGACTACATCTGGTATCCTTTTCTTTCATTTCATGCCATACGTTTTCAGTTCCCCGTCCGGATTCCTATAGAGACACTCGTCACTTTTCAATGCCGTGTCCCTCACATCAATCTGCTTTAGTCTTTACAACTTGTTCTCTCTCTCTCTCTCTCTCTCCTTCCACACATCCACATTCAACAGCTGACAGGTTAGACATATGAAAGACTGTGCCAGTAACTAAAAATGTACCAAATGAAACAACTACAAAATTAAACCAAGGAGTAGCTCATGTTTAAGTAAACTCCAGTCCTTACGTGATGATGAATAAACTAGACTATAGACAATTATTTTTAATGACGAGCACATTGGATATTCTGTATATCCACTACTTGAACATATCCTTCCGTAAAGTCAAAATATCGACAGATGGATTGGAAGACAAGTCATTTATCCATTTGTATAGAATTCGCTGTGAGACAAAAGATATACAGTCAAAATGGTTCAAGGGAAAAAGGTCGTCCTTTGCTGTTCTCAGGTGTCAGACAGCATATTGCCACGTCATCATTGCCTCATCTTGAGGTTGTGGTCAAGATTTTCTTTTACTTTATATTCCTTCCTTTTGTAAAATGTAACAGCTATATCTGATGCTTTCTGGAAATGGAATACTTTCAATTACTTAATAGTTTCATTGGGTATATATACACACAGGACACTTAAATCGACCACGTAGAGAGAGAGAGAGAGAGAGAGAGAGAGAGAGAGAGAGAGAGAGAGAGACATAATGCATGTCAATGGATATACGCACTTGTTAGATACACTTTAACCCAATTTCGCATACTTGAATCGACTTTTTTTTATATACGAAACCTCTTATAAGTAAAGTTCTTTCTTAAAATTCCTTTGAAATACAAAGAAGACCCCCTCTTGCAATGTACTAGTGACTACATTTACTATCCCAAGTTAAGGATATAAACCGAAGTTAATCGATAAATTTACTGCTGGTATTCTAATTTTTTTTAGCAACGAAGAATGCTGTTTTCTTCATACAAAATTCTTGACTCTTTACGGATTATGAAATGTGTAGTATAAAACAGCACAAGGTGGCCCTAAACTCTTTGGAAGATGATATACATCTATGAATACCACCTGCAGTTGTAGCATGTATTTTACCATCAGTCAAACAATATTTCAGAAAAATGTATACCCTCTCCATATTTTTTGAAATAGAACATCAATTGTGGCATTAATAACGTTAAATGTCATTTATATACAATTATCGAACAGCCACCTTTCACAACAGTCTGAAAATTATTGGTTACCAAAAGTAGAATAATGAATTACCAGATCTCAATTTCTAAAAAAAAAAAAAAAAAAAAAAACACCATTCTGAAACTGTGGTATGTATCAGTGTGTGCACAATAAGCCAAAACACATTTCTATAGGTATTGTATTAATTTTTATCCGTTATCACCACACACATATATCAATATGATTATGAATAATTTACTATAATGTTTTATCCCAAACTCTAAAGCTAATTCTCAACGTAAAAGTGACAGATGTAGTTACGAAGAGATACTAGCTCATTGCAAGCGAACCATCTGAGATAAAGATTTAGTGCACAGAAGCCCTGCAACTTCAACATGTAAGCCTAAATACACAGTGGTGGCCTTGACAGAATCACATAAGAAAATAATCCACTTGTAATGACGAACGTTTTCCTGATACCATGGATAGCCTTACGTGTATCACAGAAAAAACAATATTTAATGAACAGTCAGGTCATCCCACGTAACGAGCTGATTCGCTCCTATATTCACACTCCAACTTTTCAATATATACACAATGTACATATCCGCGTTACGTATTTACATTATTCATGCGCATCGCATACATTTAAGCAATCATCACCACCACACCACAGAACAGATAAGAAATAGTTATTTTACTTTAACCCGTAGAAAAAAAAAAAAAAAGGTGCCATGACTGAGTGGTGCAATGTTCACCTTACTTCTGCTGGACCTGTGAAGCACACTAAGCCTAACGCCTACACCTTCATATTCTTGAGAAGATGAAAAGCGACACAAAGTTCATTAAAATGAAAATATAAGTGTAAAACTGTTCACAGACCCGTGTTCTCCTTGTTTTACCGAAAGCAGACGGCAGCTAATTCATACACTTTCATGTCTTTTACATGAACGACGCAAGGACGAGAGAAATTTGCTGTTATCCATAGAAACAAAGATTGTAACCCTGAAATGTGGAGAGCCGTGACCGAGAAAAACTTGGCGAAATACTCCAGCAAAGGTCTTAGAGCTGGATAACAAATTGCATTGTAGAACACCAAAAATCATTTGAGTCTGGAACCATGCAGGGTGCCACAGAATTTCACAATTTAGATTACACAGAGTAATGGGAAAAGAAACATTTCCAAGTTCCACCTACAGCCAAGAACTCACCTTTAGTGAAGATATTTCTTGCAAAACCCCTGTTCATACGAAACAGTACCACAGCTTCAATAACTTTTGAACTTGCCTTAGACCAGAATATTTAGTGATGGTAAAAGATTAAGTTTGCCATAGCAATAAGCTTGACAATGTATAAAATTTCAGTAGAGTTTGAGTTAGCAACGAAGCAACTATGCTACGATGCGTATATATTATGAACTTATGCAAAACGATTTAGTACTAAATGATGATAAATCGGACAATTCATTTCAAGTTGGGTAGTTACCTTAACGTCTGTAAAAGGCTGAATCTCGGTAATTACTTCTAAGTAAGCGAGAAATTTTAGTGGCAAACACTGAAATCAAACTGTCAATTTAGATACCAGCTATACTTCAACAAAGCTTGGGGTGCACAGTGAGATCAAAATTGGTACTTTGTTCAACTAGGAAAGAAGGCAAGTAATCTAGTGAAGAGTTCTTGTTGATCGCATAGCTTCAAATCAGAACTGCCAGCCAGAATAGCTGTTACTTTTCCATGTACCCCGGCAAGACGATGAAAGTAAATTTGAGAAAAATCACATCTCTAAACACTGCTCATTATATGTCTTGTGCCTATCAGATAGAAAGCATTAAGCATACTTTATTATATCATTTAATATCATAACCATAACTTCACATACACACACACACATACATACATAAATGTGTGTCTATCTGTATGGGTATGTAATGTAGAGTTTCTATCTGTCTGTCTATCTGCTTTTTCTACTTTCGTACTAGCGAATTCCGTTCTGTGAAATGTTGCTTAGCAAGTTACAAACCTTTTCGGCCTCTTCCATATGGAATTTCTCACACCAGGAATAATAACGATATTATTATATCTTAAGGGCATGTGTATGCTTTGGGTACGTACAAGGGTAAAAATGTGCGCCATACTGTGTGAAGACGTGCTCTACCTTGTTTACACATAAGTAAATATTACACGGACACGCACACATATGTATATGTATACATGTATACATATATATATATATATATATATATATATAGAGAGAGAGAGAGAGAGAGAGAGAGAGAGAGAGAGAGAGAGAGAGAAATGGAATTTAAAATTCAAGCCAAAGGCCAAGCGCTGGGACCTATCAGGTCATTCAGCGCTGAAAAGGATATCGAAAATAAATAGGTTTTAAAGGTGTAACTGAAGAAAAACCTCGTAGCTACACTATGAAACAATAGTAAGGATGGAAAGTAAGATAGGAGAAAATGAAAAAAGGAACAGTAAAAGGACTGAAAAAGGTTGCAGCTAGGGCAAGAACGGACCCTGCAAAGAACCTCAAGTAATGCCTACAATGCACCGTGTGAGGTACAATGACAGCACCAGCTCCCTACGAGAGAGAGAGAGAGAGAGAGAGAGAGAGAGAGAGAGAGAGAGAGAGAGAGAGATCATTTGAAAAAAAAAGGGCTAATAAATCATAGGGACAGTGCAACCTTAAAGCAAGATTCATTTGAATTACTTACAAATAAGGCCACAGTTTTAAATGACCGACCAACAGAATGGATACGAATCCAACAAAAACATGATGGGGATAAAAAAAAGAGGAATAATTAGCCTCAGCGAACACATAACAGTGAATCTCTAAGAGAAAGAGGCAAGCAAATAAATACCACTTCTCCTTCCCCAAAACAAAGTTTACGAAAGAGATCTGGGTCGTTTCTCTCCCCTTCCCACCGTCTTGTCAATCAGCTTACGGAGACGGAAATTAAAATATGAAACTCGGCTTGGTCCAACACAGAACGTGCGGGAGACTCCACACCGTAAACAGTTTTGATTCTGGTTTGTTTGTCTGTTCGTCAGTCTGCCATCCTGTTTGCCTGCTTGAACTCTCAATGCGTATGCTTGGTTATTTCGCTTTGAGAAAAACATATATGAGTAAAGTGACATACAAATAAACAATACTTTTTTTGAATGAACTGGAGACAGAAAAAAACTTGTCCAAGCTTCTGCTGTGAGTATATATCTGCTGAATTCATTTATTAAAGTTGAATTTCGTGAAAACCTAATCATACACTTGCATATGTAGACATCTGCGCGTCTGATTTTTTTTTTTTTTTTTTTTACATACCTAAAGCGAAAAATACAAAGTACAGTAAGTCTAAAGTTGCAAAACATTTCCATTACACAGAGTCCCACACAACCAATATTCCCCTTCACCGCAAAGCTATGGAATTCTCTCCCCCGAGCACTAAAATCCCCCATTCTTTTAAGAGGCGGGTCTGTCGATGCCTTCGAATGGAAAACCCTACTCGGTTTTCCTTCTTAAAGTTTAAGAGAGTGTAAAAGTAAACTAAACCGAAATTTGGGTTACGATGTTTCAGCCCTGATATGATATTCTTTTTTGAACAAACTAATGATTATAAAAGCATGGGTGTTTTACAGGAAAAAGAAAAAAACGCTTTTATTTATCCTAAAACAGTCACGATTGTTGAAGGAAGATTAACCATTCATTCCCTAAAATTCATTAACGAATGTGCTAAGAGCAACATGGATTTAAACACTGAAAATAAACAAAAACTCCTGTATGTTAAAAATAAAGCCAAAACCCTTAGAAGCATCAGTGGCAATAGCAGCATAAAAAAAAACACCATTTCACAGGGGCAATAACGATGAAAAAAGGACGCATTCAATAACAAACTATCCTTAAGAACATATTTCCCATAACACTGGAATCCTTAAACTTAAGGATGACTTTGCCAAAGAACAGGCCCCTTTATATGTCTTACGAGTGTCACTATCGAATAAAAGAAATAGTATTTCCAGCACGTTGAGTTAATCAAACATTGCGCGAGGCAAATGAGGGAAGAAAGACCTGTAAGGAGAAGATAAAAATGTATTTACGATCTCTCCTTACGGTCCGCAACACTTGGCGCACTCGCAGCGTTCATTGCGTCTCCTTAATTGAAAATCAGAAAACGCCATGGAAGAACGCACGGCGATGATCGACGAACAACGTTTGCTCCCTTTGTTTTCTTACGAAGAACGGCGAGAAAAAAATGAAGAAGAGAAGATTGGAGGAGGAGGAGGAGGAGTGGGAGGAGGAGGAGGAGGAGGAGGAGGAGGAGGAGGAGGAGATCTAGCGAACAGATCGTATATAACTACGCAAATCTTACTACACATAATTTTGCCATAACAGTTGAGTTCATACATACGAAATGTATTGATTCCTACTGTTTTCCTGAGGATGCTGCTTTTATCATCATTATGTTGTTGATAATAAGATCTTTTAAATAAAGAAAATAAATGCCTCCATGTCATATATTTGCAATTGTTCTTTCTAGATGTCCCAGTCTAGCTACTTCTACCACTATCCAGCAAAGAAATGTTACAAAACGAATCAGTATATTTGTAGAATTTGAGGCGCTCGAGAACTGCACAGGGAACACATTTTTCCTAAAGCTAGACATCTAGTAATAAATACGTAGGCTTTATCACCTAACTACAACTTACGATCTGTAGAATCTGGAGGCAGTTCATCTAATTCAATCTTCCATTGCAGTTACAAATATAGCCTACACGGTAAACAACAGGTCGATGTTAACGAGAGAGAGAGAGAGAGAGAGAGAGAGAGAGAGAGAGAGAGAGAGAGAGAGAGAGAGAGAGAGAGAGAGAGAGATAGAGAGAGAGAAGAGAGAGAGAGAGAGAGAACATTATTGGAGAAAAATAAGAACGATGGGTTTCTTGTTGGAAAAGACACTTAAATGGGCAGAAAATGGAACAAGTATTTTCTTATAATTCAAATTTTTAATTATCTGTTCTAATTATCAAGGAGGGGTGTCCTTTTTGCAACTAAATGGCTGAAAAGAGCACCATGAAAATAAGCAATGCTATATTAGTATCTCAGACCATATAAACATATATATTCAGACTTTAATCATTATGTAATAATTCTCAGAAAACGTCTAGAATAATTCAAGAAAATACTTAGTGAATTGTAAGCGCACTAGTTAATCAAATCCCAATCCCTCATCGATTTGAAGCATCAAGAAGTGCCCCTTTGCGAAGAAATCATATGGCTTGTCAAAAAGGTGTAGCGGATGCCTTGTCCAGTACATTTAAACCTGAACAAATTATTCAGCAGCCCACCTCCCCCAAAATGAACTCAAAACCACTCGTTTATGTGTGTGTGCACTTTTGCATATGCTGTCTGTGCCTGAGCGTTTCCAAGATCTAAAGGGGAACCTGAAACCAACAAAGAATTTTCAGAAATGAAGTAACTTCGGAACAAACTTTGTCATCAGCATCCCCAACATCATAAACACACACTTAACGAAGTAAAATATTAAGCAACTAAATACTGAAATATAGCAAAATACACAAACCTAATAGTAAGAAACTACATAAAAATAGCATAAACAGCAGTATTTACACAATGCTATGAGAGTTACACATTTCGCCTCTTGCAAAAAGTCAATAAAAAGCAGTTACCTGCCACTTGTATACTTCTTGTGTACTTCAAATAACAGTATTATTTAAGAGAATTTACTAGGCACCAAAACCTCACGAATATGTGAACAATTCTGAGCAATGTGTATCGCGTCTTATAGTGACATATTGGAAAAATCAACAATCAGTGAAAGGTCATGAATACCTTTGACAAAATCAAATATCCAATGGGAAACAAATCTGGTGCATAAAAGGGATAACATTGGATTATGTTTTTATTTTGCAAAGAAGCATTCTGGCATACACGATAAGTATTTGAAGTAATCATTTTTTTTATCTAATGAGAGCATATTGTCCTCAGCGCATATAGGTATGTATAAGGTTAAGGACTGATCTTGAACAAAGTAGGACTTTAACTACATATTTTGGGACCCCTTTCTTCACTAAATACGCTCTGAAACACGAGTTTGTTTACTGAGACGCTCCATCCAGGAGAAAAATATTCTAATATTTAACCGAGTTCATCATGCAAACAACAATTTTTCGTTTAAAGAAAAGGACCATAAACCTTCTTTTAGAATCCTTCGTGTTCGATTTCTCAGATTTAACAAGAGATCCGAAGGGCTGTTTAGCGCTACTGCGCAAAGCAGCCAACTGAACGGCTCCTCTACATTCCACTTAAGGGTGGTTGTATCTGTCTCCTCAAACACCTCGTCCCTCTTATCCTATTACTTCCAAAGACAGGAATGGAGACCCTCCACACGTCCCATTTAAATGCCTAAGGAGAGGGGGGGAGGGCGTGATGGGGAACGGGTGATAAAAGGGAGTAAAAGGGGAAGAATGAGACTCTAATCTCCTTGTTCGGAGAATAAAATAAAGAGAGAAAAAACAATCCAGGCTTCCTCGCGCCACAGAAGATATCCGGCTGTCACTTAAAGAGTTTCATCCTTCTGAAGGATAGGCTATCTAATCCTATTCTCTATGGGAGACGGAGGTGCTTCAGGGGTTCAGCGTTTTCATTGATACGGAATGTACACAAAGCCAAAGTGCTTCTCGAATGAGGTAACAGAATCCAATAGAGAATGGCTAAATATAGTCCATATGGTCAAGGCTTACATAACATTTTTGGCTGTTCTTGTTCTAATTCATACTACGACCTGTCCCTTAATACTGCATAGCATCTGAATATGTAAATAGCAGATTATTATAAACAATTATAAAAAGTGCATTATTGCAATGAATATAAGGCCATAAAGTAAACACAATGCAAAATGTCAACAATAATAGGCGAGGTATATCATTTTATTTTTCTTCACAGGTAAGTTGTTCTGCTGTTTAAAGTGAAATGCGTAAAAAAGCGATTAAAAAATTTTATTCGTTTCGCAACCAATACTCATTATTTCCAAAAGAAGATGAGAATGAATTTAACAGAACAAATCTACTAAGAGCGGATGAAAATCAGTGCAAGAAAGCGAACCTAAATAGAAGGCTGCGACCAAGCGCAAGAATGACTACATGAGAAAAGATTCGCGAAGAAGTTTCTGCCTTATAGCCAAAATGAGAATGAATACAAGGACAGGTCTAAAGAGCACGCAACTCGCAGAATATTAGGCGCTTCCACTGCAATCCATACTTTTTATTTCAAGAAGCGTTGACCTTCACGCGGCCAGTTCAGAAGCAGGAGAGGCAAGTTAGTGGTGTAAGTGCCTAAAGAAAAGATAGTTATTCAGGTATCTTGAATTACGCTCTCTACTTTTGCATTATGAGCACGGCTCGAAAAAGATCTTTGCTGTCTTGCTTTCAGCCTTATTGTGAGACTACAGAAAATTTTTGTCACTTCATATCACTAGAACATTTCATTATCTGACATTGGACTGTTAGCTAATCTGCTAAATAATGGCTTTATGCTAATTATGAGTAAACATGCCATCTAGCTTTCGCCTTACGTGTTTCATATTATTTGTTAGTGAACTTTGGCGCTCTTCAAAGTTCTTTCTCTATCCATGAATACCTTCATCCTACCTCTTGTTCTATTCGTACACAAGCTGATGATTCAAACACCAGTACTACCTTTCTGATCACCGCCAATTTGTCTACGGTCTAACATGAACATATGGTTAGTTCCTCCCAGCAAATGTTAAGCTGCACGAGGTAATGGCGGGTTGTGCTTTCTAGAAGCATCTGTAGCAGATGATGATTATTTTACGTCCCACATTTAAACGACATGCAACTACGAAACCAAGCCGACCAACGAAAGACCAAGTAAGAAAGCTAAAACCGTTCTTCTTTTAACTGAACTACCACATTTGGAAGTCGAGATACTTGTACAACTAGGTTATATAAAGGGAAATAAAGATATACATCTCTGAGCACTAGAAATTTCCAGCATTTTGGAGGGTAATGATGCTCAAGATAGAATTCTGTGGCGAAGAAGACTCGAGCGGCCGACCCCTCAAGAAAATGGGATTAAAGTCTTACGAAGAAGAATATGATGATGATGTCTGAATGACAAATAAATGTTCATAGTACCTGCAATAGCTATGAACACTTACATAAAACTAAATGGATCTCTGTCGTATGAAACTCAGTTCAGTGTGCAATGTTATTTAACAGAATTGTTATTTAAAATGTGCACATGATCATATATAACACCAGTAAGAGCTTTTCAAGAAAGCTTGCATAATACACATACTTGGAAAGAAAAATAAAATCACTGGCACAGAATAGGAAAAACTGATATAAACATAGGGGCAAAATCGAAAATTTAACTATAAACAGAAGTGAAGATAAAGTAAGAAAAAGTAAGGCGAAAGAGGAAGCTGCTTGAAAGTACCATTACAGCCAGATCATCAGCATAAACAATAATGTCCAGAAATCTGCTTTATAGTTTTGAGCAACTGACGTGAAAGACCTCTGGGCTCGGCAGTATAACACCATAACAACTGACCTGAATATGGTTGCCGACTCTTTGTGAGAATAGTAACTGCAACAGTAGTTTCCAGTAAAGCTTAGGACAGACGTCAAGTTGATGTTCCCCAGTAAACTAAAACTAATGGGAGCAAGCACTCGTGAAATCTAACAAATGCTCAAATAATATTTATCATTGTTGGAAAAAAAGAACCATGGTTTCACGCAAATTCGCCTCGGAGAAAATGGTACCAAAATGCAAAGCTTTTTGGCACATAAGACTGTTTACAGTGGAGAAAAAAGTAAAGCCTGGAGGCGTAGGTAACATACTATTGACATGAAATCAGGAAAGCGTTACTATTACTCAAACGAATAATGGTGTGGGAGCAAGGCACACGGTTAGCTAACCAATCAAGTCTTTGTACTGCTGGAGTTCAGCCTCGTGTATGCTGCAGATCTTTGTTACAGCAAGAAGCTACCCCACAATGAACTGCAGGGAGCTAGTATCTGCTGAAAGAGCTGCAGGTACTACTACTGCCTTTAGAGGTTGCGAGATTCGTTACCACATTACCTGACGAGACTCGTCATGAACACTATCGAGTAACAGTGTGCCACTGCGCAATTTCAGGTGCAGCTTAATCAGATTTGAGTAAGACATTTATCTTTAAATTACGAAAAGGAACGAACAGAGTTTTAATGTGAGGGGTCTGTACTGTAAAACATATGAAAAGAAAATAAAACGCCTTTTGAATTTACAATGAGCTTGTTCGACTGAATGAACACTGATCTTTTCATGTATTACTTTTAAAACATCATTCCTCGTAATTTAAGCTTCAATTCATAATGAAAAAACATACTGTCCGTAATGGGCAATTTTAAGCCTTCCATGAACGCTGAAGTCTCTGAGTTGCGACAAGGGAGCATTTTACGTACATTTAATCATCCTGAAATGACTAAAGAATTCTACATTTTTTCTTTTTACTAATTTTCATAAAAAGCACAAAATAAAACCCTTTTTGTTCGGGTAAAATAACGAACTGCAGCCATTTCTTCTGCTAAAAATTCCCAACCAGACACACACCCTTTAACTAGAAAAAAGTCACACATGATTTTAATACTATTTTTCTGTAAAAGTTAAGTATGATTTTAATAGACCACTGAGCTGATTAACAGCTCTGTGGCCTGAGGGATTAGACTTATTTTACGTAGCTAAGAACCAGTTGGTTACCTGGCAACGGGACCTTCAGCTTATTGTGGAATCCGTTTAATTTCTATCACCAGAAATAAATTACTAATTCTTCATTATAATCGAACGCGGGCCCAGCACAGTCTAACCGAGAACGATATCGACCGGTCCAAAGAAGAACTTAAATGTCATAATAAAAAAAGGTGTTTACCGTAAACGGTAAATAAAATACACGAAAAAAAGAAGCAAAGATAATTTTTTAATTCTTATACACCATTCACCCTTTTCCTTAAAAAAATTATAAAGGTTTCCGCCATGACTATATGAAAGGCAAGAGAACTTGAGTGTTCTACACAAAACCAAAAGATACAATTGTGCTCGAGTGAGTGATACTTAACAGAAGTAACCAGACGTACTAACCGTCATGACAAAACCAATGTATACGAAACCAATTACATAAACGCTGGATAACGGAAGCCTTAAAACCGAGAGCTGTACGGTTTTGACATTCATTCACCCTGACGTACTTTGCTACGTATGTTGCATATTACTAAAAGCATGTATACTTTATTGCCTTATTTTCTCATTCTGTCTATTTACCAATACCATTAACCATTTCTTAAATAAAGTCGTATGTCATTATTTTCATGAACATGAAAACTGTGTTAATTTTTACAGTAATGTTAAACAATGAAAATAAAGTCAGAGAAGAAGCTTCGGATAAAAACACTATCATGATTCGTTAACGAAGCTAGGACGAGTTTTCAATTAGAAACCTTCTACGCCTC
>NC_089763.1:51297586-51305086 GCF_040412425.1 Macrobrachium rosenbergii
ATTGTGTTAGAATTTTAAAAGTATACCCTGGAAATTATTAATATTTATTAATCATTATTTGCGCTCTTGCCAGAAACGTCTGGCAAGAGGGCAAATTATTTTCCAAAGCATAATAATAATAATAATAATAATAATAATAATAATAATAATAATAATAATAATAATAATAATAATAATAATCCTAAGAAATCATTAACCTCGTGAATAAGTTGTGTAATAAAAATCAACAATTATATAGTATATTGTATTACTGTGTAAAAGATAAAAACATAGTAATACAATTTACTATATAATTGTGTATTTCTATTACACAATAATAATAATAATAATAATAATAATAATAATAATAATAATAATAATAATAATAATAATAATAATAATAATAATAATAATAATAAAGCACTAACCAAGAGATGTGATGATAGTAATTCATTTTAGTTGTTGATTTTAAACGGCTCCAGTGGTTATTTATAAAAATTATAAAACCAACCTCCTAGACAATACTTTAACCTAAGGATATTTTTACATAAATTAGAGGTTCCAGAAGTGGAATACTATTCTTGTCGAAAATATAAAATAATGTTACCAAAAGTAGTGCCAATCCAGAATAAAAAAAAAACTGCAGTTGTAAGAATAATATTAACGCTATCTTGAAAATTCCAAAATGGAATTATGGTTACTTATAATGGCTTCACTGTAAACGATTATCCTATGAATAAACATTCAAATTTATGGCATACAAGTAAAAACATGACTCCTGGCAGTTATATCTTAAATGTCCCGTGCACTCATGGGTCACTTAACTTCTGTGAATTCACATGACATCACGCCGTCACAGATGATATGTTGCTCAAGAGATTGTCTCACAGCGCGCAAATCCCTTAAATTTTACTTTGTTTTTTTACAAAAAAAAACTGAATTAATAATAACTTCAACGGCTGTACTTTTTTATTTCTGCCTTAGGATAAACCACGAAATGAAGCAAGGTAGCGAGTTTATTTAATTTAAATAAGAAACAAAAATTCACGACAACAGCACGAGTTAGTTAATATGATAACAATGGGCTGAACTCTCTTCTTTCGCCTCAACATTATTCTTGGCAAATTAAGAAGAAACAAACTCTGGGAGGCGTTGTGGTGAAAATGCCTCACTTTAAAAGAATACCAACAAGCAATGTGAGACCTCTCGTAGAAGATGCTCTTCTCGGTATTAGCGTTGAATAAGAGAATAATGCCTCTCAACTAGGTCAAGGCCCGGGGCACGAGGGCCATTCATCACACTGCGATTGCGCCGCATCGCCTTTCTCACATGACGACACGAAATTGATATTCTGGAAGGAAGGTGTGCGGACAATGCCTTCGTTTTTCAAAACCACACATGGTCGATCGATTTCGGTGGCAAAAGCGCAGTTAATGAAGGGAGAGAGAGAGAGAGAGAGAGGGGAGAGAGAGAGAGAGAGAGAGAGAAAGAGATTTCGTGGATGTTCCCAATCTTAATTTACTTTGGAGATACTTGCTTTAATTTGCTTTTTTACGGCAGCTTCTCTCTCTATCTCTCTCTCTCTCTCTCTCTCTCTCTCTCTCTCTCTCTCTCTCTCTCTCTCTCAATCCGTGGCCCCTGACAGGAGAAGTAGCATCTAGCCAGCCTCTATCACTCTCCCATCAGATACTTGGAGCCATCATCGAGGCCTCCCCGCTGCCGGTCAGGTTCTAAAGGCTCTCGCCCCTCATCTCTCACGAGAGAGAGAGAGAAAGAGAGAGAGAGAGAGAGAGAGAGAGAGAGAGAGAGAATATTCCATTATGCAGCAATTTGTTTCATGACTGAGACATCTCTGAGTGAAGAAGAACGCTGATTTAAACCTTTTCTGCCAAGTTCCACTAATGGATTAATGCTATTCTTGATGTTTGCTTGTGTCTCTGGTTTCTGCATAATAGAGGCGACGGCTGCATTATTATCTAAGGTTAATCATGGATGCTTCTTCTCCTTTTTTCTAATATCTTGAATGGCAGAATATATTAACTCATCCTAAACGTAATTATTATGCCCATTAACAATTATGTATCGAATTACTCATTCACTGCACTTCCATGAGACGTAATCACCAAAAAGTGATTCATCTCTAACGCTCAACTTTAATATTTAATAATATAATACAACTTTAATATTTAATAATAAAATATATAATGTAGAATTTAGGCCAAAGGCCAAGCGCTGGGACCTATGAGGTCATTCACCGCTGAAACGGAAATTGACAGTAAGAAGGCTTGAAAGGTGTAACAGGAGGAAAACCTCGCAGTTGCACTGAATCAATTGTTAGAGAGGGTGGAAAGTCAGATGGAAGAAAGAGAATATGAACGGAGGTACAGTAAAAGTAATGAAAGAGGTTGCAGCTTGGGCCCGACGGGACGCTACAAAGATCCTTAAGTAATGCCTACAGTGCACCACGTAAGGTGCACTGACGGCACTAGCCCCCCTACGAGGCTCAACTTCAATGACTAGACTATGATATCCATCGACATACCAGAAACATTTCATTCCACGCAGGAAGAATATAATAGGTAAGAAGACGACTAATGCATTGCTGCAAGGAAGTCTTTTACAGGTTTACATATAATTAATTACAAGTGGGTTTGGCGACACGTCCTACTTCTGACTACACCTGTTCTTTCCTAAACAGGTGTAGTCAGTAAACCAAAGTAATGGATTACTTGTAAAATGTAATAAAAATATATTGAAAGAAGCGACGAAATAAAAGGAGGCATTGGAAACAAAACAAAAGGGATTAAGGCTGTACGAAAATTAAAATTAAATCCTAGTAAAACAAAAAGTGAATTAAATAAATAATAGCGAACGAAGAGGAAATAACCAAATATATCGAGACTAAAATGAGAACCCAAAAAAAAATAAAAGGCAACAATTTTTTAATTTTCTGGAAAATAATAATCCACAGCATACGAATACACATTGAGTAACATTGCGCTAACATCACCACTCCATCAACTTTGAGTTAAAATAATTTATTGTCAACTTTAGAGAAATAAAATTCATTAGTAAATCTGATTTGTCAAATCCTAAAACCGAATACCCTAAAACCGAATAAACTGTACGCCTAATTCTTCTAATTAGAAAACCAATCAACAAAACATCATTCCTTTGAACAATAGCGTTAATTACCTGCTAGCACCAGGCTCCGGTTACGTGTATGTGCGCAAATAGTCATGGAACTGTGGGTTTGTCTCTGTAGCTTATTAGATTTTAGGGCAATTGTATTTTATGAATAGTTGTTTACTGATATAAATGCACACCTATAATAAAGAATAAGATACAAAATGCACACCTATAAAGATTCAGATACACCTACCTATTATATTAAGTTTACCATATCCGTAACGAAATTTACATAATATCAATAAGCTCTCGAGTCCATGGCTACAATTTACGCCGAACTAGAGGGGTAAACTGAGATCTCACTTCCCATTACACTTGAAATTTATTTAATTATTTGAATGCAAATGTCTAATAATCACCATGACACCCTACTGACAAACCGAAGTATTTTATATATATATATATATATATATATATATATATATATATATATATATATATATATATATATATATATATATATATATATATATATATATATTATAAAGAATGATTCATAAGCATAACTCTTATCATGTATTTTGTACTGAGGTTGGTAACCTCATGCTCTTCACCACTTATGATCCACCAATGTCGACTAAATACAGAGTTGATTAATTCACTCTAGGACAATAAGCACATGACTGAATTTCCAGCAAACGGGCGTCAACAGCTTCAGAGCAAAACAATGGATCGATTTCACGACCCGCTGTGAGGCCCAATGGTACATGTGCGTGTATAAAATTCTGTTACGGGCTGCCCAAGAGCAAGAACCCGTGCAGATATAAGAGCAGATTCAATTGGAAAAAGAAGAAATTCTGTAGGTATAAAGCAGATAAAAAGTACTGTTGTAAAGTGACTCTGATACTCCGAAACACTAAAAACTCCCAGGAACTGAAAGTGAAATGTCTCACTATATGTCTACTGACTTTAACATCCGCCATCAGATAAACACTGTCATCGCTAATTAACTGGCACTTTTAGCATTCCATTATGTACCTTCGACGTTTTGTGGACCGCTTTTGACACCACGTAAGCCTGTCAGTATTCTGCCGAGGGTGACGTGTTCCTTGTGTTTTTTGTAGTAAGATTAAGTTATTATGTCGACTCAGACTAACTTTTCTTGATCCAATCTCCGATGTGCCAACAGCCTTTCAGATGCGGAAAATGAAATCCGAAAGTTTTTCAGATGCGGAAAATGAAATCCGAAAGTTAAATCTGTTTTAAATTTCTATAGCTAATAGTATAAATGGAATAAATGATGCTCAGTAGCAGATACTGAGAGAATGCAACAAATTTTAGTCTGCGGGGAGATGTTACCCATGCTTTTGCACACATCTTTAGTCTATGAGTATTTTCAAGTTAACCATTCGTCTCCCAATTTCACTCACTTGTAATATCTCCCAGAATTCCAATTAAACTCCTGTTACTTCAACATTCTACTTAATTACCCGGTGTGGTGACTTTCTGGTGTTCGGTAAATTAATAATTTAGCAAACTGTTTACAGACGTATTTCTAACTCATCCAATTACTATACAAAGTTAAACTGATGCATCAATGCAAAGATTAGAAACATCGTATCAAAGAGCATCTAACACTCAAGCTAAACAACTTTTTTGCTAACAAATATTGACTGTTCTTCTCTAAATATACAAATGACTCCTATGACCATCTAGTTTCCCTTATTAAAGCTAAGAGTGCGTTCTTTTTCATTCATTTGGAGAAAAATCGGAAACCTAAAATCATCTTTCTTTATCATACGGTATAGAAAACATTTCTAAATAAGATCACGTATCACATCAGTCCTTCATCCACTCTGAATCAAGAATAACAGACACCCTTCTATAAATCATGAACAATTTAAGTTCCCCACTTTCTGTATTTCTAGAGGACATCCTCTGGAAAACATATGAAACGCTGGTCGCTCGCATCGTGTATCGAGTCCTATCTTTCTACAAAAAGATGACATCTATATTCCTCCATTTCCTACTATCGTTCTAGAAAACTAACGATCCGTTTTGTTGACCACGTTTTACCTCAATAAAACTATTTAAAATATATGTAACACCGGATAATCTAATCAAACTTTCTAGAAATGTGGTAATACGGCAACAGTCACAAAATTTCTTTACCAACAAATGAACCTAGGAACGAGTTAACAGAATTCACTGGGCGAAAAAGTTGTGCAAATGTGATCTATTCTTTTCTGATAGTCTTTTCAATTGTTGCGCTAGACTCAATATCTTTGCAGATATCAAACTTCGCAGCCGTGATGTCAAACATTTGCCTCAACAGAAATTTATATTATTGCTTTTCATATTCCTGCAAAAGGTAACCATCTTTGGATTCGAGGAAGAAAAAGGTCTGATATATGGCTTTATTTTCTTGTGCCTTCAAGATTTCCGACGAGAAATTGAAGTCGACTAAATCAATAATATGACATTTATGGAAAACAATTCTGGCTGATTTATTCCCAAAGAACGTTCCTGTCATATAGGAGGCATTTTCCACCACTCCTTGGAAAAATGTTACGGGACTGTCGCGACTCTATTGTGATGGCTTTCTGATGACCGAACACAGATGTAAACAAACATATTCAGATGCTCTTTCTCTTTTACAAATGGCCGACCTCCAGGGTAACTGCACCACTTGAAATGTTTGTTTTCGGCGTTCGTTCATATCTCGTAAAAAGTCGCTCATTCGTGGAAGTTTACCTTTGCTGTTGACTTGACTTGCTTCATGTCTGATGTCCTCTAATACTACTGTCATGTTTTCCTCTTGGATTCTTGAAGATTTTTTAAACTGGTTTTCAAGAATCAGTCTTCACTGTGGGATAATCTGCTTGTGCCTATTTTTTCCCCTAGAACTTGAGGAATCTTATTTTTATATGAAAGCGGAATCTAAATGATTCGTAGAGTAACAAGAAACCTAAGAGTAGAGGGAAAAAAGTTAGCAGTCAACTATGGCAAAGGTCGAGATGGATATAATACTAACAAAAAATGCAAAGGTCGTTTATTTTTATTTTTTTTAAATAAAGAGAATCAGATATAAATCAGAAATTTTCTTACAATTATATTTGTAACGATAGGTCAGTATAGTATCAACTTCATCATTTTACAGGGTCCCGCACTAAAGAACATTATGAAAAATAACTTAGAAGTTGAGATAGTATCTAGTCCAAGAAATTAGACAATATCTGGTCCAAAATGAATTGTTTGCGTTCAAACCAAGATCTTTTTCGTCGAGAACTAAGAAGTTTCCAGAAGTCCAGCTTCATTTAGAATTAGGTTAATCTATTTCTTCCTTGCAGGTCTATTCAGGCAACTGTCAGGGGATTCATAATCTGAACGCGTCTTTCTTAAATATCTAAATTTCAGATTCCTGTACGTTATCATCACTAACCTCCATTATGACTTTTATCTTCTTTAGATATCTTCTGAAACTGTTCGTTAACCTTACAGTCATTTCCCGGTTTTTTTCGTTAACCTGACTGTCATTTCTTGATGATGGAAACTTATTTTGGCCATTGTTCCTTCCTTCTTTTCATTTGTAAATCTCACATGCATCATCCAATTCACATAGTTTCTCACCTGCTAGTCTCTCACAGCCCTCGAAGATATTCCATCGTTTTCCTTTTTCGCTCGTCATCAATGCTGCTTTCTGCAAATCTGGCTCTTGTGCCACACTCTTGTTGTGAATCGTTAAACCTTTCACTCAATTTTTAACATCACTGTCAACTTCTATGGTATATACATCAACAAAAATTAAAAATTAAACCTTTTCTTTCATCTTTAACATTAATGTCAACTTCTTTAGTATGCGCATGAACAAAACTAAAAAAATTAAACCCTTTACTCCGTCTTTAACATCAATGTCAACTTCTATGGTCTATACATGAACAAGAATAAAAAATAAACTTTTTCCTCCATCTTTATTATCAACGTCAACTTCTTTGGTGCATACGTGAACACTAATCAATCTGTGCTCATACTTTTTTCTTTAGCTACGTTCAGACTACCGTCGACCAGCCCGGGATCAGCATCTCTCGCCACTTTCCTTTCCATAAATTTGCAAACATAAGTGCCTTAGCCCTCTCGTATATTATCGTTATTTTCTGACATCATGGGCACAAGACTTCATGAATGGTACTGTCTCGCCTGAATCAAGAGTTTCATTCCAACACGAATCACTTCATAACAGTTAAAAGCACCTGACATGAAATCACACTTCTATATCAGTAAAGGGATGAAGGAGGAGGCGGTTCGTTATACATTTTTTTAAAGAAAACTAGAAAGAGGTGTATTTTGATGCGTCTATCACCTTCTATTGATTCTCGGCTATGAAGCCTGTAG
>NC_089763.1:51310086-51375086 GCF_040412425.1 Macrobrachium rosenbergii
TTATATTCCAACATCTCTTCTAGTAGGTCGAGTTCGTACTTTCTCTTTTTTCTTCCTACAATTTTCATAATCTCACTAAAGGACTAAAAAAACACCCTGATCTGTCGTTTAAACTATGCAAAAAATTTTATCGAATCTTCCTTTTGCATTTTTGTCTCTTCAGGCCCTTCTAATTCCACATATACTATGCAATCAAGTTATCTAAGAATCTTGTACATTTCCTTTCTCATTCTTATTTAACACATAACAAGAAAGTTGGTCAACATTTCATTCATACATTCCATTTTTTCTCCAAATACATTTAACTCCTGTTCCAAACCTTTTGTCCAGATCATGGAAACTTCTTGGATTCACATGCAATATATATACAGTATATATATATATATATATATATATATATATATATATATATATATATATATATATATATATATATATATATATATATTAATAATCAGCCAAACACAAAAAAAAAGACTTGCAAAGCAAAACAAGAACAACTGAGATAGACACTAAAGACTAATATGAGAAATTTTAGTAGCATCACCGATATTCATAAGGAACCAATAAAACTGACAACTATATAAGGCCAATGTAAGGCGGATATAGTGAAGCTGTTCAAGTGGAAGAAAGGCAAGGACCTTCGTGAATGATGAGTAGAGTGAACGCGGTGATTCTTTACGTATAAGACGTGAAATAATAATAAAATCACGTAAGTTCTATAGGCTGATAGTTTAAATATCCTCGAGTTCCCCATTCAAATTATACAATTCTCAAAATTTTTTACCCATTTAAGTCAATGCTAAGCAAAGACTAAGACAGCATGTTTTGGCTTCGTAGAGTATCCAGTTCTTATGAGCTGTAAAAATAGACGTGTCACGCGACAGATAACGCTTTTCCTTGATTTGTGAATGAAAGGTATGGTAGTGTTCAAAGATCTTTTTTACGGGGGAAGTGTGAACTTTAGTTACTGCCATAGGAACTCGCCACTGTATATACGAAGGAAAATCATTTTAATTAAAAAAGATATATGTGAATAAGATCAGATTCACACTAGGGTGATTTTTCAGCTTTCTATCAAGAAAGATAAGAAGAGTAGACCTAAATGAATAGTTTACATATCCGGCGTCCCAACGGCTAAAGCCATAGACGTAGAGAGAAAGAGGGGTGGATACTCTTCCTAAAAGAAAACGATTGGTTTTCATCAACAAACAAGTATCAAACAGGAAAACGAGAATAAACAAGAGCTGTTTTATGAAAAATGCGTAAAAGGTATATTGAGTAAAAAATAAACTTATGGTAGAACAAATACAGAAAAAATTGGGAACAGGAGGTGAGAAATAAACAACATAATAAGCAAGATAGCAAAAGGAAACCGAAACAGTAATGAGGAAACAATAACCCAGTGTGTAAGAAACACAATAGCACAAGTCAAGTATTGAAGACATTTGTAGCAACGACAATCTCCTTTTCAAACTTCTTGCGACGACCACTTTTCCTTTGCCTGGTCGGGAATACATGTGACTACGCAAAAAGAAGCCATTAAAGTAAACCTTTAATTGGATTTCGTACATCACGTGTACTAAGATTCGCAGAGAGAGAAAAATGACTATAATAATGACAGCCATTTTCTCCAGGTCCAGTAAAAACCGGACGAAAAAGAAAGGAAAAAAAAATCAAGAACCACTTTAAAAGCACCCTGAGTTTACGTGGGGAAATTTAGACTAATTCGCTCTTTCCTAAATTGGGTTGTTTACCTGGAAAAAGAGACGTGGAATTTTGGAGGCAAAACAGGCTAAGGGCGGTAAAAGTGGCGCTTATCAAAGCTTCTTGAAAACGCTGATAGCTACTTAAAAAGAAAAATACACGAACACATCTTCGCTCGCTTGTATAAACCATATGTAAAGAGGAGGCCATATTTAATTTATTCAGCATTTAGTTTGTTTTGCATCTACTCTTTAACTGTCACTCGTTCCATGCAATTATCTCATTTTCCTATCCAACAGGTTATAGTTGTGTTTATCTACCTTGCCTGTTTGTTCATTCACCTGTTTGTAACTTTCCCTGGCTATTTATCGTTCTTATCAGTTCTTGGGCTCAAAGCTAAGCAATTCAAATTCTAGAAGTCGATGGGAAATAAATCTCACTAGATAAGAAAATTTCTGAGGTTTGATTCTTCTACTTAGCATTTGAGAAAAAAATTTGTGACACTAAACAAACACGATCTACTAAAAATAAAATTTACAATTTGCAAATACCAAAGCTAAACAGCAAAACAGTACAGTGAATTATACACAAAGCAAGAAATTTGGGGATTTAAGCAACTCAGAACCTGAATCAGTTTGGATGCCCTAGTTGTATAAAGGCGTAATAATAATCGATTTCCCAAGAAGAAAGCTAAAGTGATAGCCTATAAACCTTTTTGGATACCAACATCCTAACACTCTCTGAAATGGTAATATATTCAGCTTTCTCTCGGGCGAGCTATTATTCCCTATATTTCTTAAGGTTGGTCTGGCCAATGGGATTTTTTTTACAAATGCCAGCGTTACATTTTTTGACAGACCTAGACCGATGACATCACATACATATCTCTTTAATGCAAGTTTTAATTCCATCGTGATGGATAAGGCATCTCTGTAGACTGCAACTGCTACAATTAGGCTATACTGATATACATGGTTCATTTATTTTAGCTCAGTTTTAAAGGCGAACGCTTTTTTCTTATAGATACTGTATATTAAGACTTATTCTCGAATTTGTATTTTCTATGGTTCGATTGTTTTTTGTACTGTCATACCCAAACGTTCTACTACATGTGTTTTCTGGAAAGGAAAATAATAATAGGAAAGGCTATTTTTATGCTTTCAAAAACTTTATGGGAAAAAGGTAAATGTAATCGCAACATCTGAAATTCAATTCAGTATGGAAAGATTTAAAAAGTCATCAGGCAATGGAAATGCTTACAAATATTTGGAATAACAGCAATTTTTTTGTGCAAACAAAAATCAAAATTTATAAGCTAATGGTTAGGAGTATATTGATTTATGGGCATGAGTCATGGTACAGTACAGTGACCTCGGATAATAAATTCTTAGCATTTGAAAGTAAGGCGCTCAGAAGAATATTAGGAATTAGTTGTAAGGATGGGATATCAAATAGCAGAATTAGAGAAGTAACGGGAGTGCAGCTGGTCGATAAGTATGTTTGGTTCTCATGCTGGAAGTGGCTAGAACATGTGTATATTAGACAGGGAATAGTACGAGATACTCTAGGGTGGGTTGCCCTTGGCAGAAGAGGTAGAGGTAGGCCAAAGGAGACGTGGCTGAAGACAAAATGAGGCGGAAAGCAGGAGATGAGTGTTGGGGAGATCTTGAGACCAGGACAGAATGTATGGCGTGAGTTCATCGAGGCCCTGTGGATCCCCGTGGGTGTCACAGGGAATGATTGATTGATTGATATTTTCATACCAGTTTGGTTGTATTTTTACATTTTCTTATACTTGCATTAAAAATGTCAATTTGGTACGCTACACGTCAAAGAAACTTTTGTAAGATCTTGTCGAATATACGAAATTTTTTGGCGAAATTGTCAACATTTAACATCCATTCCCCCAACAAAAACGACATACAATTATTGAAAAGCTTTATCACAAAAAGGGTCAAAAAAAAGTTTTTTACCCGCTTCGGAAATAAGAGGAGTTTCTTTAATGTGTTTTGAGCAAGGTTTGTTTTTTTGTAACTACAGATTTCCGCTCTTGATCACCTATTAGGGTCTATTTTTTTCACTTTACGTGGTCTTCCATAACTTTCTCTAATAGTTTTCATTTTCAATATTTTGTCTCATATATATTTCAATTTTTATTTTGTTTGTGAGCCTTCTTTTGAGTAATGTACAATGCGTTACGAAAATCAAAATATGGACACTGATCTTGTCTGTCTTCCTGTACATTACGGTAATATAAGTAACAACAATACAACAATGTAATAAAATAACGTTAAATCCTCAATGTCGCTTCGAACTTTCGACAAAACCCAAAAAACGAAAATCCCTGTAAGGAAATGATTAGAATCACTATCCTAAAACGCCTCTTGCACCATGACCTAGCTTGAATTATCGAACACGTTTTACAGATGTCTGCTATCATCTACTAAAGGAATGAAAAAGTATTGCATTTCATGGATTAAATTTTATTTAGTATTTCCCGATGAAGAGAAAAAATGGATTTATTATTTGCTGTTGTCATGGTGTATTCTTAAAGTACTGGATATATTGGAATACAGTATTTAGGCCAAAAGCCTAGCGCTGGGACCTATGAGATCATTCAGAGCTGAAAGGGAATCGAGAGTGTAGAAAGGTTTGAAACGTGTAACAGGCGGAAAACCTAGAAATTGCACAATGAAACAATCGTTAAGAGTGGGTAATTAGCAAGATGGAAGAAAGAGAATATGAATGGAGGTACAGTAAAACGAATGAAAGGGGTTGCAGCTAGGGGCCGATTGGACGCTGCAAAGAACCTTAAGTAATGCCTACAGTGCACCGCTTGAGGTGCACTGACGACACTACCCCCCTCCGGAGAGTATTGGATATAAAACGTAATTATAACTTTTGCTGTTCATTTGCCATTCTATCTGGAGAGACAAAACAGGGAGAGAATCTTAAGCTTAATAAATCCACTCTTAAGATTTGGTCTCAATTTTCACCTTTGTTAAGTATTTTGGAAGCTACTATATTTTCTAATGGTGTTCCCTCTAGAACCTGGTGTAATGCCGTATTATTTAAAACACGCAAACTTAATATTTTTGTAAGCATTATATTCACATGTCTGCTTTCCATCCTCCTCCTCCTCTTCCTCCTTTAATTTCCACACTTCCTTACAATCTTCGTTCTTCTCTTCCATTCCTCCCCTCCCACCTTCAATACGACCTGCAGTCGTGATCCAGACAAACTGAATCCTTAACGCAGAAAAAAAAAAAAAATCCGCAATCCTTCGCCCTCATTGATCGAGTGCGTGAATCAACCAATCATAATTCACCTCGAATTTTAACCGTTCTCCAATTGGCGCTTAGCGCGTCGAGGATTACTTGTAATAAGTCAATCAGTGAAACACCTCAGCTAAGCTGGTTAAGACTCTTAACCAGCGGAACCTGATTAATTTTCATAATGTAACCCCCTCCCCCTCCCCCTGGCCCCCATCAGCACACACCGGTCCCTCAACACTTAAAACCCTGTTTACTATATTTTTTTTCAAGTCTCATTTTTTACATGAAATTTTACCTATTGTAATTTTTGGGTGCCAAGGAATGTATATAAAATTATTCGTGAGAGAGAGAGAGAGAGAGAGAGAGAGAGAGAGAGAGAGAGAGAGAGAGAGAGAGAGAGAGAGATATTCTATATGCGTGATTATCTATCACAACGTTCCTTGACAGGCCTTTCAGGATCCTATGTAACACTAATTCCCTCTAACAAATCAAAGAAGTTTGAAAATCCGAAATTCATTAGTCCCAAAGAGAAGTTGAAAATGCATAATTAATTATGGTCTGCCAATTTCGCTTCCTGAGAACAATGTCTAGTTTCATTTACTTTAACGTTTATTCTCCATTTCCACTAAAATTGTGGCTGCTTCCCTAAGTATAACGTTCGGTCGCTTCAAAGTGCCATTATCGAAAACCTACTCGCATTTTAACTAATGTATATGTATATATATCTTTGTATATGGATATATATGTATATAATTATACATATATTATACAGTATATATACTCTATATATATGAGGGAAATTTATAATAAAAGAGGCTTAGCTACTATTAGTAAAATTAGATTTCGAATTATGAAATTAAAATCTTGATGAAAATTTGCTAGGCTTCTTAAGCCTTTTCTTAATGAACGGGAAAAACAAGGATAAACTTGTAGGTTCACCCTTGGTAATATTTTAGAAAATGTTCGATAATCATCAAAATGAGAAACGCCTCTTCACTTGCGCTGTCGTAGATAGTCCATCGACGCGCAAACATAAACACGTAACAACGCAGGGGACCTCGTTTTCATAAACATTCCAGAAAGCAAAAAATTTCCTCTAAAATGTAATTTTACTGGTATCTGACCTCTAATGAAATGTTTACGATACATCTAAGAATGAATATAACTAAATGGAATAAAATTTAAAAACAAAAAAGGAAACTTTTATCTTGCCACCACACGCAACATTTATTTGGAAATATTTTCATTATTTTTCAATAACTGAAAAGGGATAACTTTTTTTTTTTGAATAATGACAAACTTTTGCAAATGCTCCCAGGACTGTATCCCATTCTTTAATAGATACGAACTTTTAGATCATCGACATTTAAAAATAAAGAAAAAATCTTTGGGTAAAAGAAAAAGTGCTTCTCTTCAGCGAAACAAATCGGAGATAATGAAGGAATTTATACTACATTGGTCACTTTCAAGTCCTCATAGCTTGGTAACAGGTAATGAGAAAATGGAAATAACATCAATATTTGCCATTTCTTTTATCTTAAGAATTTTCATGACTCAAAAAGAAACGCACAAGTTTAGAAATAAGTTACTGGAGTATTTTAATCTCACATTCAAACGTATGACACATCCCTTCATGACATTACCAATTTCTATATGTAAGAGAACTATTACATATATATATATATATATATATATATATATATATATATATATATATATATATATATATAATTAAATAAATCATATACATAATACTAAATCATATACATATATATATATATATATATATATAAATATATATATATATATATATATATATATATATATCTTTCTTACTTTGAGAGAGGAGGTGCCAAAAGAGTACAGTCTTCTGGTTTTCACGAAGTCTCTCAGGATGAGGCTGTTAACCCCACACCATTTTCTTGACTAGTGAGTGGCAGTGCAAGCTCAGTGCCCTATCACTGGTGTTGTAGCTTAGTGCCCTACCACTGGTCTACAACACCAACAGTTCATATATATATATATATATATATATATATATATATATATATATATATATATATATATATGTATGTATATATATATATATATATATATGTGTGTGTATGTATATATACATATATATACATACATACATTATATATATATATATATATATATATATATATATATATATATACATACATACATTATATATATATATATATATATATATATATATATATATATATATATATATATACATATAAAATTAGAGTATTGGATCCTGGAAAGTCCAATGCGAATTATGGGAGGGACGAAAGAGGTGGTAAAGAATTCCATATTTCTTGCAAACGTTTCATTGCATAGTTTCATCATCAGGTCTAAGAAAACAATTATAATACAATTAAAAGCGACTCATTTAGAAAACTATAAAATTAAATTCCGTATATAAACTAAAAACAGACGCACATGACTAAGGCCAACTGAACGCCGCATAGTATGAACAATTAGTGACCAAGAAAGCACTTCGAATATAGGAGGATTTATCAACAGCTCGAGTTATCATTCAAAATGTGCCATGAGTTATAATAAAAGATTTTCATCTGTTAAAATGTTGCCTAATGCTGGAAAACAATGAAAACCGATTCGCACTTTTTGCATTCCTTTGGTGGAAGCTGGATAATTCGACATTAGACTTTGGTCAAGTATAATTATGGTTTTAATCCTAAGTTAGTTCCTCTGACACCAAGAACCCAAGAACAATCCCACACTGTCTTCTTTATCTAAACCCATACTGTTCTTCAGTCACCTGTCTTATTTTCTCAGTCGAAAATCTACCAACGCCTTCCTCCGTACGGTAAGTTATGGTATAGCATTTTAATTTTTTAGCCTCCTTTTCACCTTTACCCTGATACAGTAAACATTTACCCCTCTAATAGATGCTTTCAGAAAATCTTCCTTATCAAGATTTACCTGGCCAATCCAAAAATTGTCTAAAAAGTAATACAGGCCAAATGTACCATATATAAAAGCACAATACATTAAACCCAAAAAGTACCAATAACATGAACATAAAAAGAAGGAACTCACTTGAAAACGTCAATGAGATACCCATTACAAGAATATCTTAAAACATAAACCTAAAAAATAATGACAATGACTTTTTAGGGCATCACATTCGTAAGCATGGTTATTGAGAATTTGTTGTTTTAACCCAGCTTGCTAGCTCGCAAACAGTTCTTTTGAAGCTTGCTTGTCAGTATTCAGTTCTCTTGAAGGTAGATAGTGACATTCTCTTGCTATCCCATCAAATCCTGGGGTCTTTCTATTCTCCAGCTTCTAATGCCTTCCTAGCATCGTTAACAGTTACTTCCACATGGATTATAAAACTTAAACTACCGTAATTCAACTCTGACTCTGTTATCCATTTGGTATTCAACAAGTCATCAAAATACTAACTCCATCCACTTAGAGAACACTCTTTCCTGACAGCGTCTTACTTTTGCATTCTTTATTATAAGATTCATTTGCTTATTAAACTAGCCCTCAGCATCTACACGGCTGTAAGACATTTGTTCTCCCTACAGTCCTTGGTCACCTTCTCTCTTTATTTTAATCACATTCCTTCTGTCCCTGTCTCACTTATTCCTTCTGTTTGCAATTGTATCTAATATCGCCTCTGGTTTTCCTTCACTAAACCTATTTTCTCGTTCCACGCTTCTTCTAAGGTTATACAAACTCTTTTAACTCTATAATTTTACACTTTCTCTATCCACTTGGATGAGAACTATGAGAAGGGAGACTGAAGAAAGATAGACACTTGGGGAATATGAAGGACAGGGAAGCGGAATTTCACAGAGGGCCTTATGCAAGTCACGGGGAGTTCACACACACACACACACACACACACACACACATATATATATATATATATATATATATATATATATATATATATATATATATATATATATATATATATATATATATATAGATAGATAGATAGATATTTATCTATATTGTTATTACACACACACAAACACACACACACACACACACACACACACACACACATATATATATATATATATATATATATATATATATATATATATATATATATATATATATAAAATTTGGATATGAGCGTGACCGCAAGTACATATGGTTGAATATGTGATCACGTTAATATTTTCAATTTTTAGTATCTACATCTATATTACATAGTAGTTTTCATCCGAAGTACAAAAGTTACATCACACTCTAACGCTTCCTCACATCGCTATGGACCTTTCCATTTTCACCAGTCTTTTCCAGAGTAAGAAATGTTCACTTCTTGATTTCCGTCTTCCTTGCAGAAAATGCCTTCTCCCCTCTCTGCCAGTTTCCCCTCATCCGCAGGATTATCCCTTTTCAAATTTTCCCTCACCCATCTCGGGATGCTTCTGGCGGATGCTGATTTCGACTCTCTCTCTCTCTCTCTCTCTCTCTCTCTCTCTCTCTCTCTCTCTCTCTCTCTCTCTCAAACATAGGGATTCACATATATGTTTTTTTTTCATTTTTTGGTTTTGTTTAAGAAATATTAACGATTTTCATATCATACGACGTGCCAAGTTTTTACTCGTAACCTAATATTCAATATACCTATTATAATTTCTTTATCTATCTCAGACATACCATGTTTTTATATCCTCCGTTAAGCCCAATATTTCCCTAACTTTTCACTTCATTATTTGAACATCCTCTGTTTTCCTCAAATTCTCTACTCTTTCCCGCTATCTCCTATATTCACCTTCAATAAGCCTACAGCGGCGAGAGAGAGAGAGAGAGAGAGAGAGAGAGAGAGAGAGAGAGAGAGAGAGAGAGAGAGAGAGAGAGAGAGAGAGAGGATTATAAGGAAGATTGCCACGTGAGAGTGGGATGCCTCATGAAAAGCAGCTTTTCTCCAACTGACAGGCACGAGATTTTACACTGCCTTTTTTTATTTCTCTCAAGAGTCCTACAAGAGAGAGAGAGAGAGAGAGAGAGAGAGAGAGAGAGAGAGAGAGAGAGATAGTAAATATTGCGACTCCGTGAGCGTCCTTTTTCTGTCCCTATATCGATTTTCTTCCCTTTCATTGGCTGCCACAAAAAAACGCGAGAATAACTCATATCGACAACGGGTAAAAATCCACAGCCAAACAAAGAAGAAACTGAAAATCAGAAAACTTGGAAAGTAGAGGAGAGGAAAACTATCAATACCGGGGGGAAAATGCCTTCATGCCTTCACCATCTACTGAAGTAAATGCCAGCCGAAATACTGCCAACAGACGAATTTCCATGGAGGAGTGCCGCCGAGTGCCACGGTGAGATCACGCATCAATTGAATGGAGTCAATGATACAACGGGGGAGAACAAAAGCAGACATTTGACGCCGCGATGGGCCAACTGAAAGCAACCTGAATAAATATTCCCTCGACATTCCACAGATGAACATCAAAACGGGTACGACACAAATGATAAAAGTGGAAGATGAAGCATCTCTTTGTCTTGCTTAATGATGCGGGATGCTCTGATGATCACGTTATTGTGAATGGCTGATGGAATGCCTTTGGAAAAAGGCATCGCTCGCTGCTTTTTGAAAATAAAGGTGCGACCTCTTGGTTTGCATAATGGTTACGCGCGCGTGCTCAAAATATGCGTGCAAGCTGGGACCTATGGAGTTTAGTTATAAGATCGTAATAAGCGCTATGCGTTAACAAAAATACTGGTTGAAGTGCGATTTACCAAAACAGTGAGAAGATAACACAATATACATACAATTAGGGGAAAACTCTGGTCAATAAAACTAAAAAAATGTACGAATTAGAATATTTTTCAAAATCAGAAACGGCATCCCCCTGAAAACACTTGCAAAAGTTACGAATTTCAACCACGTGAACCTCTCGTAAAAACTTTAAACAAACTACTGCCTGTTACTCACCTGAATAAAATATATATTCTCCTCTTAAGTTCTAAATAACTACAGTAATTAGAAATATTCATTCGTTTTATATTTGTTACTCCTTTCTCCAGAATATAGCGAAAGGAATAACACTTTTATACACTGTCATTTCGGCTAACAGTTACTGTACAGTTTAGAGTTTAAACTATATAGCAACTATTAGTCTAAAAGACAATATATAAAAGTACAATTTACTTGTGCCCTGATCACATATATTCAGAGAGAACAGACAGAATTCTGCTTACCCAAAACGTTAACCGATTAGCAAAGCTTAAAGAACTGCTGCATGTAAAACAAAAACACAACCCAGAATGAATGAATATTAATAGTTTTCCGAATCATAAGAGTGTATAATATATAGCAATCGTGACACATTCAGTAACTCACACCTTTGAAATTCTACGGCTCCTAACGATTAACACACTCATGACAGTCTAAGGTTCCTGAGAGTTAATATTCTCGAGGTCAATTAGTAAACGTAGTCTCAGTTTCTTCAAAATCTGCTCAAGTTTCTTCAAAATATGTTCATACCTTAATGTTATGTGCAGTTTTATGAAGATGCAATATAAACCAGGCTGAGTGAAGAAAGCGGGAAAATTGTCCTAAATTGAATCATTTCGACCATCAGCATTACACTACGCAAGTAAAATCAGATGATGGGTTTTTGTCAGTGAATGAGAACGATGGTGGGAGGCTGGTATTCAATGTCCCCTCCTTTTTATAATGTTAGCTACATTAAAAAAATGTTACCATACAATTGGTAGTGAACATATAACCAATTTTCTCAAAACCCTAGGCTGTGTATAGTCTCTGTAGCATGACCTTCCAAAGCCTTGAATTCTAGTTCTCTTGCTTTAGTACATAACAGAGCGCCTTCTCCCGTGTTGCTGAATTTTAAATTTTCATTTAGTTATTTAATGGTGAGTTACATATGTATATATATATACGTCTATATACATACAGTGCATACATATATATACAGTATATATATATTTATATATATATATATATATATATATATATATATATATATATATATATATATATATAAATATAAATCTATTCCCTTCCTCATCCCTGAAAATTTCCGACTCTGTACAAATGAATGTCAGCAAGCTGCGAATAATAATAATAATAATAATAATAATAATAATAATAATAATAATAATAATAATAATAATAATAATAATAATAATAAGAGTGTGCTACTAGAAACAGCGCACATAGTGAGAAAAGTGATGGACTCCTAAAGAGGAAGAATGCAACCCGGAACCCCACACTATAAAAACCACCAAGTCGAATAGGATGACTGTGATAGACAAAATAATAATAATAATAATAATTACAAACAATAATAATAATAATAATAATATTATTATTATTATTATTATTATTATTATTATTATTATTCAGAGCTTAACCCACTTCATATGGAACACGCCCATAGGGGCCATAGACTTGAAATTCAAGCTTCCAAAGAATATGGAGTTCATTTGAAAAATGCAACAGAAAGTAAGAGGTATCACAAAAATAAAAGATCAGTTATTAGTACAGAAAAAATAAATTAAATTAATATATAAACAGACAAAAATGTAAGAAAATTATTAAAATACTAGTTAAATTGATTTATGGTAGTATTGCGTTACATCTTCGCTTGAACTTCTCAAGGAGACTGTTCCACAGTCCAACGGTATGAGGAATAAAGGGCCTCTGGAACTGAGAAGTTCGACAGCGAGGCATATTTACTGCATATTGGTGCTGCTGTTCAGCAAATCTGGTTGCTCGCCGCAGGAAAAGAGGATCTGGAATCAATTGTTAATGCGAAAGATCTCTGTTAAAAACAATTTATGAAAAAATGACAAACACGAGACCATCCGTCGATGGTACAAGTCATAATTGCTAATCTAATCTTAGTAAACATAAACCTACCACCACGAAACACACAATCTAAAAGAGGAAACCTCTGGCAGAAGCTGACATCCACAACGGAGAACAGTATTCTAATAAAGGAAGGGCAAATTGATTTTATCACTGTTATTAATATATGAGGCCTTACGTACAATACCTAACTCGTCCAGCATTTGCTAACACTTTCATTCAAAAGTTATACCAAGTACAGTTAAAGTTTCAGACCCACTCTACAGAGTCCCAACCACTTGGAGGGGAGGATGGGGGGGGGGAAATCTGTCCGAGATCTATTATTCAATAGTGTTTTCGTTTTACTGGAGTTCAGCTTCATATCCCACCGACTTCACCATTCACTATCACACTCCATGTCACTATTGAGACTAATTGCAGCTCCATTTCTCATACTGAGACTAATTGCAGCTCTATGTATCATAAGTGGAGATTTTACTACACCCGCAAGTGTTGCATCATCGGCAAAGGCTACTAAACTATCTTGTTTTCCAGGCCAATAACTATATCACTTCTATATACTAAAAATAACAGTGGTCCAAGAACAATGCCCTGTGGAACTCCAGGCACAATAGGTCTTGGTTCACGACAGTTCCAGTCAACAGCAACTCGCTGCTGCCTACCTGTGAAGAAATCTTGAAGTAATCCTAAAACAGCTACCCCCTCCAAGAGTCTGAAGCTTATAATTATAATGAGTGCCCTGTGGTTTACTAAATCGAAAGCAGCTCTAAAATCTATTTGAACAACTCTGCACTCAAAGCCCATGTACCTAACTGCTTCCTATGCGCAAATCGCTATCAGCTAACAATCCATTAGGTTCAACATACTTGTATAATGGCTTAACAAATAAGTTTTTTCTGCAACTTTGGAGAGCATAGGAAGAATAGAAATTGACCTGTAGGTACTGCAGTCTGCAGATTTGCCACCCAAAATCAAAACAATTAAAACATTCATCAGTTCTACGAATGACAAAATGCCTATTGATAACGGGACTTAGTAACTCCACTCCAATAGTCATATAATATGGTTTGAAATTCACGAAATTTTCAAGGTATAAAAGAGAAATCACCAGCGTACGTTGTGCTTTTCGCCATAGCGAAAAGCAAGACAAGCTAGAACAAGGAAGGAAACTATTGACCGAAGTACATTTCACATTATTCATGCTCACGACTAATTAAGAAATTTTGCAGTCACTGACAAACATAATAAAATCAGAAGAATGAACACAAAAGCATGCAAATATAAGAATATTTACAATGCAGATTTTTTTTCTTACAAAATATTTCCTATGAAGACTTGCTTCTTCAGCTGCTTCTCAACCCCAAATACACGACCTCATCTCTGTAAATAGAAATCCAGGAAGTACAGTACATTCGCGAAACACAAAGCGTGAGCAGTTTGTGGGCCTCAATTCTACCTCATTAATGACGCGGGCTGTTTTGCTGCAAACATCGTGAGAAATAGCATCCGTTTGCGACATTTGTCCAACGTCTCAGTCATATTATCTACCTGTTCGTCTGCTTATTTGTCGATCATTTATATAAGACAATAACATCAACTTCTTTTGAACTACAAAATATTAATTCCTCTTCGGACTGGGTAATTCTAACATAGTTCCTTAACAATTATCTAATGTTTTTTATCGATCATCATCTCTAGTTTGCAATAACCAAGGAAAGCCTAATTGAGGATACCAATACTCTGGAATTTAAATTTGAAAATACTGGAAAATTACCAAAGAACAGACACATGCCGACCGAACTTATATCCTCCTCAGACGATGGGTCGCTGCAAAAGAGCGGAGATTTGTAGAAGGTAAAGCACATGAAAAGACATAAATGGAGGAATTCCGCAAAGACCCTTAGTATCATAAGGAACTGGAGGCGATTAGTTTGGTTTAGCATTCAAGTACATGGTCAAAACTATGACTAGATAATCAGAATCGTAATTCAAAAATAACCACCTCCACAAATGCCCAAGTTAATTAACCTATAGAACAAATTCATACATCACTATGCAAATAACGGAAAACTAAACGAGAACGATTAAAGACAATGAAACAGTTAAACTTGTAGTATAAAATGACTGCGTGAATCTACATAACTTACATAAATTTTTCCCTTGGAGCCATAAACTGAACTAGTTAATAACATACACATGCATATATATACATATATATATATACACACATACACATACATTATATATATATATATATATATATATATATATATATATATATATATATATATATCACAGCCTAATGTTTATCGACGTCGACTCCAGGTCATCGATACGTACTGTTGGGCGTTCGAGGCTCCCATGTACCGAATCGTTTTTCAGTTATAGTTCCCTTCAGTGATATTCCCGAAGTATCGCAAATTGAATATTTAAACGAAATTTGTAACTTGAGGTTTCTGGATATATATATATATATATATATATATATATAATTATATATATATATATATATATATATATATATATATTATATACATTATATATATTATATATATGCTATATAACTTCGATTGCTCAACTGAAGGCTATGCATTTTACCCAAAACCTTCAACCAACCTCTATGACAAGTCCTCTATGCAAGAAATATCCCAACCTTCGCGAAAAATAAAGAACCACAGATGCTTTTCAAGTTTGCCAAATTTCCTCGTGGCGACCGATGATATCAGTAAACCACTAACAGCCTTACAAGTGCTCGTGTCTGAGAGTACGTCATGAACGCATTAACGTTTGGATGAAATAACTGCGGAGTGAGTCAAGATTACTCCAAAAAGAGTGCCTATCAACGCACACATGCATATACACCTCCAGTGATGACTGATCATTCACAAGTCGATAACTCCTACACCCACTGCGCCACTCACCATACCTATTGCATATAACCTTGCGCTTCTAGATAATCAGCTCTTTCGTTTCCAACACCGCTCCCAAGTCATCTATCAAATCAATTTTAGTTTTATACATGAAGCTAAAATTTTATCATTTATACATGCATTTGGTACATTCCTACATGTAAGTCAGACGCGTTTCGATTTTTTAAATCTGTTATTATCATTATAATTCATAAATTTTCATGGTACATGCCAAGAGGCCAACAGCAGTATTTGACTACATGAAGCCCCCAAACCGTGACTGAATATCTATATCTGCAATATGAAAAAAAATAAAAAGGAGACAAAAGCAGCAATAATATATCTGATAAGTAAATAATTTTAAGCCGATAAAAAACAGTTCAACTATACAAAAACTATTTAGGACCAAATGTCGAATCCCTCCAAGTTTCCGCATAAAAGTCAAACTGCCATGATTAAGTGGACGCCTCAAAATAGGACCTCCTGGAACGCCGCGCCGGTCTTTTCTACAATCCACGCAGATAGGTAAACAGTTTATACATGTTGTGTAACTGTGACTAGAGTTGAACAATATGAGCAAATATAAACGCCATCATTCATTTATCAACATAACTATATAAAAATGACATGTGTTAATATGTACATAAATTGGTCTTGCCTAAGAATTTGACTTTCACTCTATTGTGTCTTGATTACCTCTCTCTCTCTCTCTCTCTCTCTCTCTCTCTCTCTCTCTCTCTCTCTCTCTCTCTCTCTCTCTCTCTCTCGTGTTTATTAAAAGTAATTTGTCATATTGAGGGTTACTACATCTATATAGCAGCGTCCTGACTAGTTTCCCTGAGTAGGTCATCACAATTCGAATCAAGTAAAATTAAATATAACGATCCTGCCTAATGGGATGAAAATGAAAGTAACATTAAGGGTCAAGTCCTAAAGGTGTAATAACGCATCGTATTGCTTAGTAATGTCATGTTTCATTCCCGACGGCTTAAACGGTCAAATTTGGGCCCAACGCATTTTTAAAACAGCCTATATTTGTGAAGCAATTAAAATGTTAAAAGATTGTCATTTTCCGTGAAAATGACGTATGGTTGTAATCTACTCTAGTGGTGGGGCTCTGCTGTGCTTAAATTAGTTAGGCAAACTTTCATATTGTGAAATGATTTACGCTTGTTACTGTGGATGTGAGGATCAACAAAAATTGTGAATTCCGAGAGACTGCTTGGTTTGATATCGAGATTATGGTCATTACTGCCATGCTCATCTCTGGAGACAAATTATTTGCCACTATAACGATGCTGTGTGTGAGGGAAAATCTTAAGAACCTAACAGAATAACATTCATACAATTCATATAAAGTAAATATCATAATTATGCAATTATCTCTCTCTCTCTCTCTCTCTCTCTCTCTCTCTCTCTCTCTCTCTCTCTCTCTCTCTCTCTCTCTCTGAGAATCACTTGTTTCATAAACACACGTTGTAAATCCTGTCTAGTGCATTCCTTTACCATTCTCTTGAACATTATAATTTGTTCGGTAACCGTAAGAAGAGTGAAATAGTGAGACTGTGCATCTTAACGCCAACGGAAAATGAACACTGACGAAATACAAATAGACAGATAGCAGAATGTTCTTGACGAGGAAGCCCTATCGCTCTCTCACCTTCTATATGAAAAAGAAAAAATGACCGTTGGCAACTCCGGTAATATTATTTAGCGGTTACCAAAGCCAGTTGAGACAATAAGGGAGGGGGGAAATGGGGAGGGGAAGAGGGTTCGAGATTGGCTGCCAGTGGATGGAGAGCGGAGGGTAGGTTTTTTTTGGAGAATAGGCACTGGTGGATAGGAAGGAGGAAGAGATGGTAGTATAGAAGAGGTTGCACAGGGATACTGAAGTGCGAGTATTTTTGCTTTTGGAGAATTTTCCAAGAAATCTTCTTACACCTACTCCATTCCAGGCTATAAAAGGGCAAAGAACTCCTTCTGGAAACCCCAACTTTAATTTGTATTTTCTCTTCACATTTTCTGCTGATAATTTTGCTGCGTTCTAAATCTTTTACTCTTTTACTTTACATGCATATCTAACTATATATATATATATATATATATATATATATATATATATATATATATATATATATATATATATATATATATATATATATATATATTATATATATATATATATATAATATATATATATATATATATATATATATATATATATATACACACACACACAAATATATATATATATATATATATATATATATATATATATATATATATATATATATATATATATATACATATATATATACACACACACACACGAATGTTAGGGCATCTGGAACACCAGAGATTAAGCAGGAATAAGACGGAAAAAGCCAGCGCAGCATTATAAATTTATTTTCTAAATTTTCGAGACGTTAAGTCTCATCTTCAGGGCTGTAAAATATACAAAATTTACAAATTAAAGCCAGGCTCAGTAAAAACAACAGTTACAAAAGTGAAAAATCATAAAAATCTTGGTCTAAAAATAAAAATAAAATAAAAAATAAAATATAAGGTGAAGAATGCTTAAATCAGTACCTATCTCTACTGGAGTTAACAACTGTATGACGTTCACCCGTTTGGAAGGACGTTAAATTGCAAATTTTGTATACTTTACAGCCCTGAAGATGAAACTTAACGTCTCGAAAATGTGGAAAATAAATGTATAACGCTGCGCTGGCTTTTTTCCGTCCTATTCCTGCTATATATATATATATATATATATATATATATATATATATATATATATATATATATATATATATATATATATATATATATATATATATGTATGTATGTATGTATACTACAGTATATATATATTATATGGTTAGATATGCTTGTAATTAAAAAGTAAAAGATCTATCTATCTATCTATCTATCTATATATACATATATATATACATACATATATATATATATATATATATATATATATATATATATATATATATATATATATATAAAACACGATGTAGTAAAAAAGGCTGACTGACTTAGGTAAAAAAACATATATGTATATATTAGTTTTTGGTGTGGTTACAAACATGCAAATAGAAAATGACAGTAGGGTTGGAAATAGGCTGTAAAATTCGAGTCTTGGGAGAAAAGATAACAGTCAAGAAAGAGGTGCTGGAACATAAGAACCTTAATATCCTAAAATCCGTGGACGTGAGGAAAGTACAGGTACAATAATGCTGTGTGTGTGTGTGTGTGTGTGTGTGTGTGTGTGTGTGTGTGTGTGTGTGTTGTTGTTCTGTATTTTCTGTGAGTCTTTTGTAAAATCGACTGACTGGTTAATGTGTGTGTGTGTGTGTGTGTGTGTGTGCGCGTAGACGTTCTGTTCAGAATGCAGCTTGAACTGAAAGTTTTGCTATTAGGGTGAAAGGTGATTACACATTACCGAAAATCACAAGTAAATTCTCAAGCAAAGATCAAGGGCAAACCTATAGTGCTTCGATGTTTTAAAAACATTAGAAAAGAAGTATTCTAACTTGCATAGATGAGTGGTGTGGATGATCCTTATTACAGAATCTGAGACAAGTGATCAAATGAGAGAGAGAGAGAGAGAGAGAGAGAGAGAGAGAGAGAGAGAGAGAGAGAGAGAGAGAGAGAGAGAGAGAGCTGCTCAAGAACAATGTATACAGCAGAGCTTGAGTTCTTGGTACTGAGCTTAAACAAAATCTCGTATCTCCTTGAATTAGAAACCTTAGCAAAAGCTCAAGAAGATCAAATGGCCATTGGCCCTTTGTGTGAAGAGTTTTTACCGCAGCAGAAAACAGTCAACAGTCTCCAGGAATGTTTCACACAACACCAGCCTTCCGTAACCCGTTCAAATAAAAACCACACAGGAAACACCTCAACATAAAAACTCGTATTGTGTTTGCAGTTCGTATGTCCATGAATATGAAACCTTACCGAATACCCGAAGATCGGCTGGCACTGGGTTGTTTTTTATTAGTAGAAATAAACACAATCAGCAGTTCAAAAAAGTCAGTTCTGTAGCTTTTCATTTGCCTTTTTGAACTATTCTGTGTTTTCTAATATTTTGCCTTTTTCCCCCCAATATCTGACACTTTAAATATTCTTGGTGTTTGTCGGTCTCAGAATTAAAAGTTTTACTTTGCTTTTTTTTCGTTTCTGGATATTTTTTAAGTCGATTTGCCAGGTCTGCACTTCCTTCATAATCTTCCAACTTATGGCCTGGAATCTGGATATCTGTGTATTTTCAGCCTTACGTATTAAGAACTAACCAACCTTCTAAATACTTCTTATGAAACCGATAGCTTTCCTGCCTGTTCTCTCTCTCCGGATATGGAAAAATTCTAGGCTTTTCTCCGAACAGCGAGCAGATTCTCCAGTATTTCGCTCTAATGAACAGCACAAATCCCAAACATTTTTCTGATAGTTGGCACATGCTCCGACATTTTGTTTTATCGAAAAAAAAAAAAACTATTTCTAACTATGCACTCGACTGTTATGTTGAAAACGTTGCGATTCTTTCCTGACAGTCAGAATTCTGGGCGTTTTCATCCATACCCTGAAAAATCTCCAATCCTTCTGAATGACGGCTAATTCTCTTCTGGTTAGCTTTAAGGACTGTATCCGTAAAATTCTTAAACATTTTCAAATGTAAGAAGTGTTAATTTCACCTTGCTTCCCCTAACTTCAATGATTCGATAAAAAAAACTATTTAATTCAATAGAAATAGTTTGTCCTACCTAAACCATATGGGTTAACAGATTAAAATATGTTCAATAAAAACTTTCCTAATCTACAGTACAACAAGAACGTGCTGAATTACTCTCGCCGCTCATTCACCACAAATCCTCAAACCAAACCCCAAACAGGGGGTTTGCTTATCCCTCTCCTTTCATCAACATTAGGTTTATGACCCCCCAAAACCCCGGCAGCTTCAGTCCACCACCAAGTCAAAAGTCGTTGCTCCATTGACCTCAACAAGACAGTAAAAACGTTGGCCGTAAATTTCTTTTGACGAATTTCTGCTGACTGCACATCATTCGGGTCGGCGTTTATTCGTAAATTGACCCAGACTTTTGAATTATCACGGACGATATAAAGGGACCGACAAAATTCTTATTCTGAGGAAATGAGTTTAATGTCATCAGACTTTCTCTGTATGCCTTTTATACACACACACACACACACACACACACACACACACATATGTATATAAATATATATATATATATATATATATATATATATATATATATATATATATATATATATATATATATATATATATATAAATATATATACATATATATATATATACACACATATCTATATATATATTATATATATATATATATGTATACATACATATACATATATATATATACACACACACCAAGCCGTTTCTCCTAATGAGGGTGGCTCCTGAGAAAACGAAAAATTTCCGTTCAAATCTTCATACTTCAAGCACTGAATCATGGATGAACCACTTATGCACAAAACTTCCGCACCACCAGTGAAAGGATGGGAGGTTTAAGCCAAGTAGTAAGTGAGTGTAAATGTAACAGAAATAAGATGGTCTGCAGGTTTTTATTTCTCGCTAAGTTTCAAACGAAAGCTAATATAAAATAACTGATTTCGTAAAATCATTGTGGGTTGAAGCATTTAGTGCACCTTTAATTTTTCTGCACTGGACAAATAACGTTAAATTCTACCAGCAGGCAGACTATCTTAATATTAGATGGAAATGTTCAATATCGTCATTATTCACCTTCCTAATATCCGTGTTAACCATTTCGTTCGGAATTTTCAGTTCACAAAACAGAACGAGAATTGTCAAAAGAGAGGTAGTAATTTATAAGTCAGAAATAAGCTGGGTTAATGGAAAAAATTAGACATATAAAATAAAGAATATGACACTTAACAGAAGAAAACGAAATCTAACACAAAAACGACTCATTTTGCCAGTCACCCGATTTTCCTTCATTCTCATCATTTCAACGACGCTTGTTAGAACGCCACCAAGCAGAATTCGGCCGGTGGAGCAAGCCTTTGAATGGTGTTTCTCGTATTCAGCGAAAGGAGCCTTGAGCATTAACGAGAACATTCAGCGACGGCATTTATACTGAATAAGGTATCATTAGGTTGACCATTAACGAGCGCTTTGCAAACGGCCACTCCCTAAATCTTGCACCGATTCCCGGCCTTGTGCGTTGTCGGTCATCAATCCTGCGGCGCGGAAAAAAGGAAGTCATTCTCGTGCACGCTCAAGCTTCGGCGGCCAATATTTCTCTACATCCGGCATCTAAACTTGTGCTTTTCCTTGAAGGTTATGGTCACAATCTCCAAAAGATTAATCTATATACAGTCTTTTAACTAATGCAAAAGTAAAAACGAGGAAGATAATAGAAAAAAAAAAATACTTTGGAATTAATTTTTTCCCAGCATACTTTCAGTAATTGCTTTTCTTTCAGTGTTAGTGGGATACAGATCCAAAAAAATTAAGTCAAATCTAGATATATAATAACATTTAAAAACATCGCCATAAAACCGAAAGACGAAAGACTTGCGAATACAGGTATGCAGAGGAATTACATTCTAAGCACAAAGGCAAGCAATAGCATGTAATGTTTAAAATTTTGAACACTGTCATTTTCACTCGATCTATAATAACGTAAGTAGGAACACAAAGGAATAATTAACAAATAAACACTAACGCAAACACACACACACATATATACATATATATATACACACGTGCAGCGTCTGTATACATATGTATATGGAGCTGAGCAGCATCTTTTGCTTGTCCCTTTAAAGGTAAGAGGAAAATTGTTGAGTATTGTTAGAGTTATAGGTGCCAAATGTTCATTTGCACTACATATACATACATTATATATACTGTATACATATAGATAGATAGATAGATAGATAGATAGATAGATAGATAGATAGATAGATAGATAGATATATATATATTTATACTTTATATATATATATATGAATTTATATGAATTTATCTATTGATAGACGGATGGATAAAAATAAGCTACGATGCAGAAACATTAAGAAGTACACACTACTATCAAATTTTTACTTTTACTCTGGGTAGAAAGGACAATGGAGAAACCAGAACACAAAATACCTACAGAAAATATTTTATTATTATTATTATTATTATTATTATTATTATTATTATTATTATTATTATTATTATTATTATTATTATTTGCATTTCCCACTTGCGCTGGGAAAGAGAGGGGACCTTTAAAAATGAGGTTTTCCACACAGCGTAAACTCTAGCTTCCAATACCCTAAAGGGATTTCTGACTCTTGAAGAAACTTCTGTTTTTACTCTACTACAATTACATACATCCGTTTAAGCAACACGAGGAAAGAAATCTTTGAAATAATAATATTTTCATTACAATTTTTGTCTTTTCAAATGCATAATAACTTTAAGAGAAAAAATATGTTTCATACAGATAAATTATTTTATCGGCGCCTTTGTTTTTTTTATGCACAGCAAGTTTTCAAATCCAGGTTGCTAATAGGAAACGCAATGAAAAAGAATGAAGCTAAACAAAGAGGCAAGGAAAAAAAAGACCCATTCATTTTATAAGTGGCATACAGTACATATAATCCATATCACAAAATTACTCTTGTACTGGTGATATAGTGGTGTTCATATGAGAGGGTACTTGCATAAAATCGTTAGCCTAATCCGCCAGCACTCAGCTAATGATTGATGCAAGGTATGTTCTCCCTTGGTCACGAGAAATTACTTCAAACTGACAACTGAAAAAAAAAAAACAGACTTCCAGAAACATTCACAATTAAAATCTACCGAGAAACAAGGAATCATTCACAATACCTAACCTTTTTCTTCTAACTGTACAGATGTCAACAAATAAGAACTTTTACAGCACGGAAAGAAAATCTCATTATGTCAGAACCATCACTAAAGTACGGCAGACAACATTTTCACAGACTCCAAACATTTTCATACAGCGACCAAAGTTTTCCGTCGTTTGTTTTCCGAGGACATGGAGATGTTTCTTTCTCGTCCTGTCTGCTACCTACTTTTTTTTTTTGTAAGTCCTCCCTCCCTTCCATAAATTAATTTGGTCCTTCCTCCTTTTCATGAATTATTTTTCGAGACGCATGACGCAGCATGATTCCTAAACTATTGAAGTGAATACGGATGCTTAAAAAGAATTGCATAGGCATGGAAAGAAGATAGGTAAATGAAAAAATATATTCCTGTACATAAGTGATCACCTTGAGCTTTAAGTAATGAGAAGTAATCGACGACAAGTGGAAGCTATCAGCGATACCTCTGACCTCCTTAGAGAGAGAGAGAGAGAGAGAGAGAGAGAGAGAGAGAGAGAGAGAGAGAGAGAGAGAGAGAGAGAGAGGCTGGTTCAATGATCACCTTTTTATATGGTACCCACAAAGACCCTATTTCCTGTGGTCATCTTACCTACGGCAGAAATGGTGATAGAATTGTGACTGGTCAAGATGGCACCCATCATAAGCTTTAGATACAATTCACTTTCTTTTTTTTTTTTTTGCATTATTTTGTTTTTTTCTGGTTTCTTCCTATCTCTCTTTTTTCAGTGCCCTCTTTTCTTCTACTCTCGCAAAGAGCCAGTCTCATCACACAATGACCTCTGCTTTCCAAGGCGTCCATTTACAAGATTTTTTCCAGAAACTTTAATCAAGAGAAAGAGACACTTCTCGTGCCTGATATTTCGACTTCAGATTCAGGTTACAGAGGATTAGGAAATAATTCTGGAACCTGACTAATGTCGTTAATCAGAAACTTAATTGCTTTCTGGTTTGAATTCAATTTCGGCTTTATATAAAAGGATAGAAGACTACATATGCAGAATTAATTTCGATTCTGAATGAATGGTGAGATGCCTCTAGCTCTAAAGATCACTTTGGCAATATATAAGGCTTGTTTCAATTACATGGTGAGAGAGAACTTTAGTTTAAAAAATGACACAGTTTATAGATTAAAAGGCCTTGGTCTCAAAACTTTATCAAGTCTTTGAATCACAAACTAAAGCGATGGGTCCTTTGTAAAATTTAATTTTCTTATTTTAACTTTACTTGGGGTACCATTTTAGCTTTTAAAGTTAACACAGGATTGTCTTTCTCAAAACCTGAACTTCGAATGGATATGGTATTTGTACAAAAGTCAAGTAGTTAGAACTGGGTCTAAATAAAATACATTTTATTTAAATATATGTCTAAATAAAATACATTTTATTTAAATATGTCTAGTACGGCCAAGCATGCACTTTCAGCATAGAAACTTAAACCAAACATTGTCAAAAGGCTTGGTGCAGCATATGGGTCGAGAACATTAATTACATGGCCACCAATCTGAGTAAGGCAACATAGACGTTCACCCGAGATGATCTAGTCGGCACAACAGTAGTCTCAAACTAGGCAACTACGCAAGACATGCTGGTATTCAATTTAAAATTTCGATTTTGATTCGCATAAGAAGGTATCTCATATTCAAACTTCAAATTTTCTATCCGAAAAATGAATTTGTATGTTGTACTATGGCTTGAGGTATTGTGAATTCAGCGTTTTACAGAGAGATTCTATTAGAAAAAACTTTTCATTCTGGCTTATATGAAGCACACACATTTTCTGTTTGACTCCTGTTAAAAGCCCTAAAAGATAAGCTATTTGAAATAAATTCTAAATAAGCTATGCTATATAAACGGAAGAATATTTTCGACTTATAAATTAATTGATATGACCCTCCTTCCAGAAAACCTTGGCCCTGCTTCCAAAATACATTAAGTACAACTGATATACATTCGTGCTCGAAATCAAAAAAATATATATTGGAAAACTTGTCACTGAGTGAAACTAAATGAATATTGTTTCACCAACTTCGGTAAAATTCCTAGGATACGTAGCACATTCATATATGTCTTTTAAATAGAATGCTATTATATATATATATATATATATATATATATATATAAAATTATGTGTATATCTATTATACACACACACACACACACACACATATATATATATATATATATATATATATATATATATATATATATATATATATATATATATATATATATATATATATATATATATATATATATAAATATATATAAAACATATATATATAAACCTCAGAAATGACACAGATATTGGAAAGACATGAAGCATACAAAGAATATAAAAACAGAAATGTATATATAAAAATGTAAAAAAAAAAAAAAAGAACGTGGCCTGGATGGTGCTGATCAACGCTAGATTTTGGCAGAAAACAGACAGAAAACGTCCTTCGACTAATGAGTTCCCTGATGGAAGCCCAACAAATCTCCCGATTGGTTCAGAAATAATGAGTCCAGGTCTCCAGGACGAGGTGCGCTCTTATTGGTGCCCGTCTTACAGAAAGAATGCGAAGCTCTACGCACATGCGTATGTAATCATACAAGACGAAAATGTACTCATTTTTATATTTGAGCTTTTCATATTTATGGCATCATAACAAACAAGATAATTACATGATTATGTGTGTGTATATATATATATATATATATATATATATATATATATATATATATATATATATATATATATATATATATATATATTAATAACCGGGCCTCAATTAAACTGCATATATAGGTATATATAAAATGTAATTGTTATTTTACATTAACCTGGATATATAAAATACTCAAACATGAACAGTTGTAGATATACTCTCACATGCTTAATACTAAACATACACCTACTCATGTCTTCCTGCGATGTATGTATGTATGTATGAATGTATAAATGCATTTATGAATGTATAAAACTTAAATTAAATCCTTACATGAGCAATGTTTTAAAAAAATATTTATTAATTTTTGCGCTTAACTTCTGTTGTCGTAATAGCAAAAATAAGCAAAGTGAAGGCTAACACGTCAGGGAAACAAATATATTAAAGGCAGCATTAGCTGTGGCATGTTAAAGAAACTTAAGTGTAACAAACAGGAATAAGAATGTATGTCTACCTGGCAAGTCGAATGGTAATTGGAGATAAAAAGGACGACTCAACGTTTTTAAAATTTACACTAATAACAAATGTGTTGTTTCCACAGCAGTTTGATCATTTATACATAGAGTAATAAATTATAAAAATAAATTATTTTTTTGGTGAGCGTGAAAAGCTGACAAGACTGGTAAAAGTCGGAAGTGAATGTTAACATGAGTAATGTGAAGAAGATAAATCGATGACAGAAAGATGAAGATGAAATAATGAGTGTTACCACAAGGGGTGTAAGTATGGAGGGGGTAGATTAGCAAAGGTATCTCAGATTAAACACAATACAGTAATGAGAGAATATGTGAAGAAACGAACCACCTCTTGTCCTACGAGAGAGAAGTGTGGCTAAGCTATATGAATGAAGAGAGAAAAGTGAACACTGTATGCATACCTTATATGGAATAAGAAGGGTTGATAACGTGAGAAATGCCTAGATGCAAAATTTTTAAGTGGTGTGGTAGGTGAAAGGAATATGTAAGCTAAACTAGAAGTATTTGGAAGGATGAGAGAGAAACCATGAAGTTTAAATGAGAAGGACTTTATATTCAGGGTGTGTGAAATTAAGGGAAGAGGTGAGTTACACAGATGTTCAAGGAGTGGCTGATACAGTGGAAGTTCTCCACACAATGTACATCCTCCTTAATTCGTAACTTAAAGGTTGAATATAATACGGACTGCTGCCTTGTTTATCTCTGAAGCCGACCTATATTAAGAGAAATAATTTATTGAAGATTATGCTTCAGTATATGTATGTATGTGTATATTATATATTTATATATACATATATAGTATATACATACATGTATACATACATATAGTACACACACACACACACACACACACACACATATATATATATATATATATATATATATATATATATATATATATATATATATATATATATGTAACGAGGACAGAATTAACACCCTTTTGAAGGTGTACGTAACGTGCTCCAACGATCTTTAATCATGAAACGGAAGCGTATGAACGTTCGCTCACGGCAACACTTACATCTATTTTTCTCCTCTTTCTCTCTCTCTCTCTCTCTCTCTCTCTCTCTCTCTCTCTCTCTCTCTCTCTCTCTCTCACCGTGTATCACCTCTCTCTCTCTCTCTCTCTGTGTATCGCCTCTCTCTCTCTCTCTCATCGTTTTCCGAAGTTCACCCACCCGAATCGCACTCATTCTCACCAAATCGATTAAATGGACCATTTAAAGAAACGCAATAGTTTCTACAAAAATAGGTTTATTATTCAAATAACCCAACAAGAAATGAATAAAACAAAGCAAAGATTAAAATGCATAATAAATGAAATATCGAGTTAGATAACTAAACTCTGAACTGCAAAACACTTCTGATTAAAGAAGTCTCACTATGGCTAATAGCCTGAAAATATCCAAACTCACATACTCCCCAAATCAATAATTAGTCATGTCAAAACCAGTCTACCACATGTTATTCGAACAGTCCACACTGTCTACCGACATCTGTCCACAGACATCTGTCGGAAGAATTAAACATGATAGAAAACTCCCAAAATATATGAAATGCAAAACACAATAATGGAAAGTGTAAAATGCATAGCCAAGATATGGCAAACGTAACATGACAAAACAATAATATAAAAGAGGTATGAATATTCATATTAAATCTCCCACACCAGTTCAAAAGTTCATAATGATTAGAAAATCATAGTAAAAATCACAAGTTCAATTTTCTCCCATAAAAACAGAGATTTCAAAGTCTACCTTATCTGCCGTTCAAAGCCTGGATCCTCTCCAAAGCTACGTCTAGACAACTGCAGTTCTATCACGTTAATGAACGATCAAACTCACTTTTAGGGCAGATTTTGGCGTAATCTAGATCAAATTAACGCACGTACTCACGAATATACATAACACTTCGGAAGATCACCTGACTGGCAATATTGCTGAGGAATCAAACTATTTGTTGAACACAAAGATTTTACCTCGAGTCTCTCGACCTACTTCCATCTGACTCCATAAATTCTTTCATCACATCTTAAAGCATTGAAGCTATGAAATGCATATATGTGTCCTTTAAAACTTGTAGCAGCCATATTTTTCTGAAATAGAGCTCGGCCACCACATAAGAGCGTCTCGCTCTCCTCAACGGCAAACTAAAACAAAAGCATATGTATAAAACATAACAGAATAGGACTATGATCAATTAGCAATGTCTACTGCACTGCAGCTTTAAGGACTGCTCTCATGACGCACTTCCAAAGTCACTGGGGTTGAGTTTTAGAGCCTTTACATGTAATCTTACAAACACGAATAAGCTTTACTACTCCCACAACAAGAATTATCAGTAAAATAGCTATTAAGACAATTAAAATTGTCGGCATAATATATTCCTGATACTGGAACATCACGGAATCGTCAATGTCTTCCAACGGTGGAACCGTCATTGGCACCTTGGTTGTAGGTACCTCCACTACCAAATGCTCGTTATGCGTATGACGCATAATTATCTTCTCGGAACTGTTGAATACAGCACGGCTAAGTACGAGAAATTCCGTAGACAGGATTCTGCAGGATGAATCAAACAGTTTGGATCCTCGGAGAACGAATGATGTCGACTTGTTGCTCTGGCACATCATTGTAACTGCATACTCCTTGTAAAACACAGCAGGAAGAGTACTGGTGGACTCAATGTGGTAATCTCGCAGGAACTGTCTAAAGTCACATTCTGTCGGAGTCTGTCCATGAACTAATGATAATTCACAACCACCCACAGACACAACTCGCAACTGGAAAATACTACTGTCACACACACACCTCTAACTAAAGTACAACTCGTCTTATAATCAACTCCCGAACCTTGATACTGATCTCCCAAAATGAACATGGTCTCTACTCTATCCCCTGTCACTACTGAGTCTCCCAAAAACACTCGAAAAAGGTCTAATAACAAAAAGGTTTCATGTTACTGAACCAAACAAAACTACTAATGCAAAAGTAAACACTCACAATGTGAACTAATTCCAAGTGTGTATCTCAGAATAGTCACAGTCAACTCACTACTAAGCACACAACAACTCTACGGAACTCACTCACAAAAAAAATTCTATCCAAACAGAAAAAAAAATACTCGAGAATCTTATCCGAACACTAAAAGGTATCATATCTCGTAAAAGACATGAAAGTTCTACTCTGGTTAGCAAATATTTCGCAACACCTGACTAACTCTCAACAAAATAGCAATTGACGTAATGGCAATCGCTCTCATGATCTCAACAACTACAACTACTCACAACACAGCTCCCTTTATTTAAAAAAAAAGAAACTGAAAAAAAAAATCCAAATACTCAAACACGATCCCCCAACCCGAAAAAAAAGATCAGACTTGTTCGGTCCGATATACTAAGTATCTCCCAAAAAAAAATATCCTAAACAACACACACCTTGCGTCAGATGATGAAACACATCATAACACAATAACACACTAACACACGGGTCAAATCTCGTATGAAATTAGCCCATGTCTCAATTCCTAAAATCATTCGAAAACAAATGACTAAGAACCTCAACATCCAAAATGAACAAGAGACAAAAAAAAAAAAATCATAAATATCATATATATAAACAAACGTTCCATTACATCCCAACTTTCTTTAACTTCGAAATATGGGTCAATTTCGTCACTCCAGTGTTTACATCTTTAACTACAAATCTATTCCCTCTTTTGATCTCTACAATCTCAAAAGGTCCGTGGAACTTCGGACTTAACTTATAATTCAGATCATTCCGAACATTCACTTTAACAAACACTCTATCACCCTTCGAAAAACTACTCCCCTCGATTTCGCGTTACTTTTCTCTACCATTGCACGCGAACTAAGTTCAAGTTCTTTACTGATACGTGCAAATCTTTCTCTCGCTGTATTTATCAACGAAGTGACCGTAACATCACCCTGAACACACTCTGGTAACAAATCAAAGGTCCTTTCAACTTGTATCCATACAAAGCTTCTGCTGGAGATATCTTAATTGTGTCATTCATCATAGTATTGATACTATATCGCACTTCATCCAAAGATCTGTCCCAATGTGTATCGGAACCTCCCACCGTCATGCGCAAAGCTTCGATTACTTTCCGATTCGCCCTCTCACACAACCCATTCGCTTTCAGGTCTATACGGGATTATAGATACTTTCTTTATCCCCAACAAATTAGCAAGACCGTCTAAAGTCTTATTAATAAACTCCCTACCATTGTCTGTGATCAGACATTCAGGAACACCATATCGACAAATTATCCCTTAAAGAACGCTATAGCAACTTCCTCAGCTGATTTGTACTTCAGTGGGAAAATCTCGACAAAGCGAGTCAACTCATCAACAACTACTAATAAATGTCTATAACCATAAGCGGACTCTGAGAAGTTACCCAGAATATCCATATGCACTCTCTGAAACGGCCTATGTGGTATGGGATATGAACCCAAACGACACGACACTGTCGTCGCTGGCTTATTCGCATTGCAAATAGCACACTTCTTCACAAAGGCTTCTACTGCGGAAAACATATTTTTCCAAAAGAACTTTGACCTGACGTTTTCATACGTCTTGTCTACACCCAAATGAGGAGAACCAAATTTACAATGTACAATGTCTAGAACTTGTGATACTAGACTCTCTGGCACGATGATTTGTGTAATCTCACCCATGCTTCGAGTACTTCGCAAGTTATACTTAACTTTTCTCACCAATAAATTATTCTCCAACTCTAGACCAGAAAAAGGCAACTTATACCCTTTCTTCGGTGAAACTCCCTTAAGAAATGCCTTAGCATCTGACAACAATTTATCTTCATCTTGCTTTTGTTCCAGCAAGCCTATGTCCCAAGTGACATTTTCACCCGTAATATAACACACTGCGTTACTCTCACTATCACGAATAACAATCTCTCCCGAGACTGCCGACTCACTATTTCTCCCCGAAGTATGCACTGTAGGAACGTGTATGTCCTCTACATGCGATCTCTCAGAATTACTAATATCAGAGACATTAGACACCAAATATTTACTCTCTTCACCCACACAGGATTCGGTGTGTATTTCCTCATCCTCGACCGGAAAATATCTGCTCAATGCATCTGCAACTACATTATGCTTACCTTCAATGTATTTGAGGTTTGCATCAAAATCTCTCAATGTTAGGAACCAAATTTGGCTTATTAAAAAGCTCTAACAACGGTTGATGATCTGTAAAAATCTCAACTTTATTTCCCAACAACAACATCTTAAAATGAACAAGGCTAGAGACGACTGCGAAAGCCTCCTTGTCCACAACTGACATCAGCCTTTCGTTACTACCACGCGTTTTGAACTTTCTGCTATAAAAAGCAATTGGGTGTAATTTCCCCTCAAATTTCTGCATCAAACACGCACCTATACCTTCCTGACTCGCGTCAGTCACTAAGGTGAACGGTTGACTAAAATCTGAAACTTCAAAACTGGTGGGTTCACCAAAGCGTTCTTAAGCTTCTCAAAAGCTAATTGTTGACTATCACCCCAAACAAACTTAACGTCTTCTCGTAACAAATCTGTCAATGGCGACGCTATTGTAGAAAAATTCCGCACAAAAACGGCGAAAGAAACCCGACATACCTAGGAACGAACGAATCTGTTTCCTGGTTTTGGGAACTGGAAAATTCACAATGGCTTTAACTTTCTCACCATTCACTCTAACTCCCTCTTTAGAGATAACATGTCCTAAATAGACAATTTTTCTCTTCAGAAACTCACATTTGGCCAATTTGACCTTTAACCCAGCGAACCGTAATCGCTTGAGGACTTCTTTTAACACCTTTAGATGTTCTTCAATTGTATCTGTGCATATGAGAATGTCATCCATGTACACAAACACCGACTTTCCTAACAAGCCATGAAGTACTGTGTTAACCAGTCTAGTAAATGTTATTGGGGACCCTTGTAATCCAAAAGGCATCCTATTAAACTCGTAATGTCCCTTTGGTACCGAAAATGCTGTATATTTACGGCTACTCTCACAAAGGAACCTGTAAAAACCCTTGCATAAGATCTATAGATGAATATATATTCTTGCCACCGATCTCAACAAACAAATCAGGCAAACAAGCTACCGGATATCTATCTGGGCATGTTTTTTCATTCAATTTACGAAAATCTACACAAACTCTGATACTACCGTCTTTCTTAGGAACTGCAAGCAAAGGAAAATTAAACGGAGAATTGGACGGTCTGATAATGCCTTCCGACTCCCACCTCTGAACTTCTTTTTCTACTTCTTCCTGATCTTAAAAGGAATTCGATATGCTGGAATATATATGGGATTTGTACCCTTTTCTAGGCGGATTGAATGTTCTAAAACATCTGTAACTCCTAATTTATCTCCTTTCAAAGCAATAATATCTAGATATTCTTTCAACACTTTCTCTACTTTATCTGAATATTCAGGATAATCAACTTTAGCCAAGTGTTCATGTAGAACCTGACTTCGAACTGTTGCTCCTCGTTAGGAAACATATTCCCGTCTCCACAAAACTCACTAATTTATGCTCTTCATTAAACTCTTCAAAATCAATTACATAAGTACCTTGTGATATTTTTTCACTGAGTCTTGATAGCTAACTAATTCTACTGAAGTCACGCCTGCGACTGAAATTTCATTCACTGACACCGTACTCACACGTCTTTGAATTTCTCGGTTCCCTCAACAACGCACACTTGAGAAGGAAACTTTTTCTCTTTCAGCGACACTTTAACTAATGTAGGAACTCGCGGTTGCAATTCAACATCTTCCAACAAAAATCCTTTGAAAGATCTCTGCGGAATATCTTCACTCTCTAATGAACGTGTTACACATGTCTCAGACTGTGTCTTAAGTTTCTCACAAGTTTTTTCCTGTGTATATATGGAACAAAACAACCCGACTCACCTATTGTAATCCCCTGAACTCCCGTAAGAATGTTGATGTTATGTCGCCTACAAGAAGGGTGTCCTAGCAAAACCATTTCACCTAAGGCTAATCTTTCTATGACCAAAAATGATTCTACTATTGTCTTTCCACCGATACTAAGCGTAAGAAATGACGAACCTAAAATATTCAGTTTCCTCGCTTGTACATCACACACTGTCTCACTAGAAGGGACTAATTTGCACTCTGGAAACCTCGAGTGAAAAAGGTCAGCATTTACTAAGTTAACTGAGCTACCAGAATCAATGAAAATATGAATTTCATTGCCATTAGAGAATCCACGTACAATCGGCCCTAGGTTCTAGTGACTCTACGACCTGATTAGTCATTATCCTGTGTCCGTTTTCGAACTTATCTTGTGAAAATTCTGCTGTTCCTTTGTGTATCTAGAACTTGCATCATGTGGAATTCTCCTGTCATATCTAGAAAAAACCTCCCCGGGACTTCCTGAATAATCTCTACTCTTTGTGGCTGGGCAAAATCTCCATCCATGATCTGAAGATTTGCAAACTGAACAATATCTCACTCTGCAATTTGATTTACTATGGCCTATTTTATCACAATTAAAACAACGTACCGTTGTGACTGATCTCTCTGGAATTTTCTTCGATTCTACTCGTGCACATGTCTTCGCTGTTGCATCATTTCCCGAATGCGAGCGACTATCATTATTCTGTGGTTTGGAAACCGCAGCTGACATCTTTGCACCTCCCTGTACAAAACTACTGTCCAGTGTCGGGCATTTTGCTAGATTTTTGTTAATCTGTGCAAACAAAAAGGATTCATCTGTATCCTGATCAATTCTCTTATCAAAACTATCTACAATTACATCTGGGACCGACGTTAAAAGGCAAGCAAAGTGTAACAATCTTTCAAAATTATCTAAAGAGATATTATTTCCAGTTACCCATGGAGAACCTGTTATAGATTTCTTTAACTCAACTACTGCATCAAATAAATTCGCACTGTATGTGACTAGTGAATCATTGCCCTTCTTTATTTTGAGAAACTCTCGCAAATTCCGAACTGCGCATTCACGTTGAACTCCGCCATAAGTAGCTCGTAGAAATTTCTGCAGTTCATTCCAAGTTTTACACCTTCTGAACCCGAAACTGCGTGCTCGTTTCCCAATATCTCCTTTATCTAAATCCAGAAATGATTTAGCCTCTGTTAAAGCTTCAGCGCCATTCGTAATTTTCTTGGAATTCAGATAATTGTTCACTGACTCAATGAAAGTTTCTATATTTTGGGTTAGCTTTCCGTCAACTAGCCCTTTAAAATTTGTAATTCCCGCGCTAATGTTCGTCACTTTATGCACCACAATTGATTGGGATGTGCTTGCTGCATCGTCCGGCATTTTGTGAGTAATCACACGCCCTGAGCGTAACAACATAAAAAGAGAAACCAAAAAGAACACTAGAGAAAGGCACAAGTTACCCCCTCTAAAAGAAGAACAGAAAACGGCGTTCTGCGCAACTTACGAGAATGGGGTACTTACCAATTTTGAAACAGAAAACGAAGTACCTATCTCTCAACTTGCTAACCTGTGACGTCACCTACTCGGCTCAGCAAAAAGACACCCAGCGCGTTTCTAGTTGAATCATCACTTTGCGTAATTAACTCACAATCGCCACTATTCACACTTATTTGGGTATTTTGTTAACCCCAAAATTGCTCTAGAGATCATCCAGATCTATTTCACAACTCCCCACTCCCAGTACTCGAATAGAAACGGAAAAAAAGAAAGGTTCCCGCATTTCACACGTAATCACGACCTACTCAGTCATTCAACACTGACCCGTCGCCTTAGCTCTTAGGTGAAGTCGCCTATGCCTTGGGCATCAACGTTACCAATTAGTCTATTAGCAATCTCCCTCTTTCGCCATCACTAAAGACGTTAAAATCATGCTGCCACCAATTTTTCTGACCCCGCTGCCACCAATTTTTCTGTAACGAGGACAGAATTAACACCCTTTTGAAGGTGTACGTAACGTGCTCCAACGATCTTTAATCATGAAACGGAGGCGTATGAACGTTCGCTCACGGCAACACTTACATCTATTTTTCTCCTCTCTCTCTCTCTCTCTCTCTCTCTCTCTCTCTCTCTCTCTCTCTCTCTCACCGTGTATCACCTCTCTCTCTCTCTCTGTGTATCGCCTCTCTCTCTCTCTCTCATCGTTTTCCGAAGTTCACCCACCCGAATCGCACTCATTCTCACCAAATCGATTAAATGGACCATTTAAAGAAACGCAATAGTTTCTACAAAAATAGGTTTATTATTCAAATAACCCAACAAGAAATGAATAAAACAAAGCAAAGATTAAAATGCATAATAAATGAAATATCGAGTTAGATAACTAAACTCTGAACTGCAAAACACTTCTGATTAAAGAAGTCTCACTATGGCTAATAGCCTGAAAATATCCAAACTCACACATACTCCCCAAATCAATAATTAGTCATGTCAAAACCAGTCTACCACATGTTATTCGAACCAGTCCACACTGTCTACCGACATCTGTCCACAGACATCTGTCGGAAGAATTAAACATGATAGAAAACTCCCAAAAATATATGAAATGCAAAACACAATAATGGAAAGTGTAAAATGCATAGCCAAGATATGGCAAACGTAACATGACAAAACAATAATATGAAAGAGGTATGAATATTCATATTAAATCTCCTACACCAGTTCAAAAGTTCATAATGATTAGAAAATCATGGTAAAAATCACAAGTTCAATTTTCTCCCATAAAAACAGAGATTTCAAAGTCTACCTTATCTGCCGTTCAAAGCCTGGATCCTCTCCAAAGCTACGTCTAAACAACTGCAGTTCTATCACGTTAATGAACGATCAAACTCACTTTTAGGGCAGATTTTGGCGTAATCTAGATCAAATTAACGCACGTACTCACGAATATACATAACACTTCGGAAGATCACCTGACTGGCAATATTGCTGAGGAATCAAACTATTTGTTGAACACAAAGATTTTACCTCGAGTCTCTCGACCTACTTCCATCTGACTCCATAAATTCTTTCATCACATCTTAAAGCATTGAAGCTATGAAATGCATATATGTGTCCTTTAAAACTTGTAGCAGCCATATTTTCTGAAATATATATATATATATATATATATATATGCATATGTGTGAGTGTGTGTGTGTAAAATTACCACTTCACGTTGCAATTACAGCAAAGAACACAAATAAAACCACAAAACTGCTAGGATCGATAACCACCCAATCACATGTTTAAAGCCTGAAAAAATGGGGGGGGAATGTCTCGATGCGAAATGCAATCGCACGGAGTCGAGCGACGAGTAAATGGCCCGATTATTATACATTTGAAGGAGACTCCTCCTCAGTAATGCTGCAAATTCTTTTTAAAAGCGACGAACGATGCGAGTGGAGACGGGGAGGGAGAAGACGGAGAAGCGAAGAGATGAGGGAGGAGGACAGAGTACGAGATGATTTATCACTACTGTTACCGTGAGCAATGTCAATGGCAATAGCACCTAAAAGCTTGGGATATACAAGTATAACATAACACAAGGTTTCTGAGAGAGAGAGAGAGAGAGAGAGAGAGAGAGAGAGAGAGAGAGAGAGAGAGAGAGAGAGCTCGTTGTTTGTGGCATCTTGTCCGGAAGTAGACGGGGACACTTTAGGGGTCGTAATATCGCAACTTTACAAGAAGAGTAAACAAAGGAGCCATTGATGCGGATACAATGGCCAGTGGCCCTTATCGATCTGTGGTGTCTTCGCAAGGGCCATGGCAATGCCACATCATATTTCTTTATCGCCGTGTCGATGGTTTGGCTCTCTTCCTTCCCTGCCCCCTCCCCCCCCAAAATATCACAATCCCCTTAGGACCTAGATACGCAGAACTCCCTCCCCTCATCCGCCAGCCTCTTCCACCTCTCCCCTCTAAACTCGCTCCTCTCCATCCGTGATCGCTTCTCGATATTTGATTTGGGGAGGTTCGATTCTTCCTTAAATTGAAAACTTTATCAGATTGAAATCCGGTTTTTTTTCTCAGGTTATAAATCCAAAAGAAATAACAACAATAATTGTTCATCCTTTGATAATTTCGTGACCTGTATGTGTAATTCTGAACAGCATCAATTAACGCGAAGAAATTTCAAACATTTCTTTCGCGTGCTATTTTGTTGATAAAAAAAAAAAGGAAAGAAGAGAAATGAACTGGGGCCACATTTCCTTCGCCGAGATTACTGAGATTTTAGAAGTCATTCAATAATAGGTTTCACCTCATAATTTTATTCTTTTTTTCTATATCTTTATATTTTGCAAATGTATGACTGTCAAACATGAGCATGAGTCTTCAATTCTGTCTTTCATTTAATCAATCTAGATACTATTTCAGTTAGATTATAACTTTCCTTCGATGCGAATAGATTCAACTCCACTGTAACGTTTAGTGAAGCTTTTAGTTACAGTCGATGTTTTTTTCTTTAAAACCACAAGTTTGAGGATTTGAGTATATAACCAGGTATTATAAAGCACGTTCCCCCTTCGGTGTGAATAACTTGTCCGGTGATAAATATTGGTTATGACACGGAAGTAAAAATCCCTGTGTCACAAAGTACTGTACTATGAGAACTACCATGCAGATAATTATACGTGTGAAAAGCAATTAAACAAATGCTGTTCAGCTGAAATATTCAACAGTAAAACAATAATTGCAAATAAAAATAACCGAGCAAATAAACAAGCACAAGCAATGCAACTGCATTTCGATGCAGTGTTAACGACAGCGGTCCTTATGGCCTTGTTCAATTTAAAATGGCCTTCAGGCAAGTTGCAATTAGGAAACTAGCAATCAGAGGAAATTCAGTGACCATTCTCTCAAGATAATGGTTACTACCACGTGCGGCACTGTCGAGTCTAACTTTTCCCGTCCCCTTTTCTCGCTCCCTCACGAATCAAACCTGTGTGTCCGTCTTTGTTTGTCTGAAGATCCTTCAAAAGAACGTCCGCCAGCTAAAGTTGAGTTTTATCTTCGCCTCAACTTCTGAACTAAGCTATGAGAGGTAGAAGTGCATATGGTGCGCATCCACTAATGCAACTGATATTTACAGTGATGCCGAGATCAAGGTTTGTCCTACAAGGTCAAGGTTCAAAATCTTGGTTTTTTTATGTTATAAGTCAGATTTAGGCTATGTACTGAGACTGGGTGGTCTATCATATCTGCCAGTTCCTCGTTGGACGAGTCGGTAGAATTCTCGGCTAGAACTCTGCTAGGCTATAGCACTCTTCTAGGCCCGAGTTCGAGTCTCCGACCGGCCTACGAAGAATTAGAGGAATTTATTTCTGGTGACAGAAATTCATTTCTCGGTATAATGTGGTTCGGATTCCACAATAAACTGTAGGTCCCGTTGCTAGGTAACCAATTGGTTCTTAGCCACGTAAAACAAGTCTAGAAACTTGACATATGATGCGGTATTAATCAGCAAAAACTACAAGATTTGCAAAACTTTCTTAAAAGCATGCACCATGTATCGACAGAAAAGGTGCTAACGACAAACCTAAATAAAAAAAAAAAAAATAAAGTGAGGGCAGAGTATGCACAAAAGGAAAAAGAATTAATGATGTAGAGGCTTACAAATATTTAGGGACGATGATATCCAATACAGGTTCTATTGAGATGAAGTTTAGTGTAAGACCAAATAGGACAAATCAAACAGTAAGAAGACTGATTGAAGTCTGGAAATCAAATAAAGTGAAACTGCTTACGAAAGAAAGGTGTATAAATTGATCTAGCCTACGGACATGAAACTTGGTATGACAATGAAACTACATTAAAAAGATTTTGAACATTTGAGAATAAGGCTCTAAGAAGCCTATTGGGAGTTTGAGGCAGGACAAAGGTAGAAATTATACCAAAGGAGAAACTCCCAAAGTTCAACTTATACACTAAATAATGATGAAGGGGGGGTGGAGATGGCTTGAACATGTCCTACTCACCACCCCATGGAGATCCTACGCACCCATGGGTGGGCACAAGAAGCTGGAGATTTGTGGACTTGAAAACAGAGGAAAGAGATACGTTGAGGAATATTATAGAGGCCCTTTGCACCTCAGACGACGAAGGTGGTGGTGGTAATTATGATGGCAATACTTACACTAAGCTTACAATTGCTCATACTATTATGATGCTTATGGAAAGATTTGAGTTTTGCTACCTTGACTAAACAGGCCCAATAGCCGTTATAGAACAAAGATAAAGTTGACAAGCTTCTCACTCAAATGTTTTCTCTCTCTTTACAACAGGAAGAGGAAACAGTCACTTATATTATAATGAGTTTGCAAGTGTTTCTTGTTAGGGTTTTGTATTCACATAATGGATGTTTGTAACGATTCGCTGGATAAAAGCAATGAGGATAAATGTGTCTACTATTGCTTTCTTTAGGCAGGCAGATTCTTACTATCCTAAGTCAAACAAGAAATCTGTGGTTTCTCAAAGCCATTTCACAAACATTTCTAATCATGCTTTCACGAGATGTTCTGCAGCTTAGCTGACTACTGTTAGTTATCATAAAACTTTTCAATTCATAAACGGATTTGTGTGCTCCAAGACCCAAGAAACTTTAATTTAATGACACCAAAATCAATTGTGAACTCATCCCTATTTAAGACACATCATCCGCATTTCTCTCCTCTCTCTCTCTCTCTCTCTCTCTCTCTCTCTCTCTCTCTCTCTCTGTACTTATTTATAAGTCTTGCATTTTCTAATGAGCTAGGTCAGTACTTTAAGGTAGGTATCTCTAGTTATGAAAACGAAAACTGATTAGTTTTCAGGTTCTTCGATTTTCTAATTTGAATAAAATGAAAAATCTGGTCAATCAGTTTTACTGATATGGTAAGTAAAAAGAAAAACAGGATAAAGGATAAAACAGTCCAACCACACCAATATGTTACATTTCTAACGTGATTGGTGCAAAGAAATTACTTACAGATAAGATGTGAAAATTGGAACAGTTTCTTTTAAAGATGATGCACCAGCAAGTCGAATTAGAGTAAGCAGGGGAATGGCAGAGAGCAATGATGTTGAAAACCATGGGGGCACTGCAATGAATCATGAGTATTATCTATAGCGTCTTTCTCAATGCAGAGACTTTGTGATGCCCATTACGGGAACAAAAGTACAATAAGGAAACACAAGATACCGGTATATACCGAAGTCTCGTACCTTCCTTTACTAGGCTACAAGGAGAAACAATCACACGGACTTTAAGATAGATGATGAAGATAAAACAGTCACCAAACTCCAAAAAGATGATTTGCTACAACACAAAAGCAAAGACAACACGGTTAAAAAACTTCGAATGAAAGCATATGAAAACAAATGAAAAGCAAAATCGAAATGATGATTATATTGCAATAACACTCGTTTGAAAAAGTAATTAATATTTTTTTTATTTCTTATTCATAAAGCTCAAAACTTTTAATATAACGTGGTCAAACCTTTCCAAGGGCTCATCCGGTCAGGTTATTTTAAGCAAATATGAGAACAAAGGGGAATAGTGAACTTAAAAGGAAAATCCTTTCATTCGAGATAGAATCCTACGACCCATGAGCAATAACGGCCAAGCAGAAGCGGTCTAATCAATGCTGAGAAGAGTGAAAGTTATAACAGAAGGGGAGACATATGCCTCAAAACGGGGCTGAAATAAGAATGGTGACAGATTGCAAGATGCATCTCAACGAAGAAGTTTGGACACTAATGACGATAGTGGAAATGTTGTATAAAAAAAATGGAAGGCTTGAGATGGAGATGCTGATGCAAACCATATTTATAAAAAATACTAAAACAAAAACAACGTATACTATCTTGACAAGATGAAAAAAGCCCCGTGATGCTTCTAAATTAAAACAAATTCCAAAAGTTGAAGAAACGGTTTGAAGCATGACATAGAATCTCAGTAGGAATCATATCGAGCAATGCATAGTTTTCTGTGTAATAATAATAAGCAATGGATGTACACTCTCCCTGCGAAAGAGAACCACTGAAAGTAAAGAACCGGTATACAGTATACCAGCGGAAAAAATACCAGCATAAAAATAGAAAATAAAGTAAGTTAGGTTAGGCATTAATAGTAAATCGAGAGGAATTAGGGGACACGGGTCTTCGGCACGGGTGGAATGTGCAGAGGCACTAAAAATAGCCATTTGTTAGATAAGACAGCGGAAAAATGAGGGATAGACGTAATGCCACGAGGAATCGAGTGAAATGAATAAATTTCAATAATGGCTTCACCAAAGCAAACCCTAACCTGATTTTCTGGAAAATCCTCAGTAATATTGTTTTAACCTCTACTATCGATTATGTGTTCTATTTAATCTAGACCCTCTTTGTAAGACAACTTGATTCGGACGCCAGTCTTTCGTATCGTCAGTACCGGTATGGCTTCTGCAAACCAAGATCTGACGTATAAGGTCATCCTTTCCGCAGATCTTCAGGAAACCTTTTGTTGTGGTTTTGTGCATAACTGTAAAGCACTTCACAGTCTACAGAATGGTTCCAATACTCAAAATTTATGCTTACGCATTTATTCCTGTCTTACGGTAAACATATCCCGAAATTCTCAGTTTTCTGCTATATCTTGTCTGTTTCCAGTTAACAACTGGCTTCTTTAGTGTTCTCTGGTTTTATCTGATATACATTTCTAACGCATGAAAAACTATTATCTACGTCCCTTCGTTGAAAAGCTTTGTTGAGCACTTAACCTTCTTCAGCTCATGCCTCATAGCCATTCTCCGTTCTTCACCCAGTAGCTTCTCCACAAATCCCTTCTGCTCAAACGAAAGCACCTACTGGATGGAGAACCCAATACCTTAAATTTGATGGTTCTAAGAAATATTTCCTCACTACTCTGGCTATTGCAGATCTCCATCAGTACTTTTGGGTGTGCGAACTGACTCGAACTTTTCTCGGTATCGTCAGGTCATTCTGTTGTATCTGTTTTACAATTAGAATTCTTCAATTCCCTAATTCGGTATCTTTTTCTTTTTCATACTAAATTTTGGGCATGGCCGGTGCGTTTAAGGAATTTTCCCTCAAATCTGGATTGATTTTTTTTTTATTTTTGTCCATCTTCTAGACAGGACAGTATCAAACAAACTTCTGACAGACGAACGTATCCTCACTTTTACCTTACACGTGCTCATTTGTAAGGCTGCTTCATACTCTCCTATCTACAGGTGTTGTTCCACGGGCGATTAAGTAACTCCTCTCAGGATCATTACTTCTGTAAGGAATCAGAATTACAAGTTCTCGAACTTGCTGGTTCGTCAAATGTTTTATCTTTTGATCTCAAGGTTCTGAAATTTGTACTTCGTTCCCAGTCCCCATAATTCCTTAAGCTTCTGTATGAATCAAACGCATTTTCTTATTTTCAGTTACTCTTTATTTACTATGGCCCTGTATTGATTAGACAGGTAATGTAAGAATAATGATTCGTAAGGGGACCCATCTACTCAACAAACGAAAAGATACCAACACTTTCGAATTACTAGATTTCTCATCCCATCTTACTCATGAGAACAAATGTTTAATTAACATGATAAAAATGTCAAGTTGCCAAATCTAGCTGACTTGGGTAGTGATGTTAAGAAAACGTTCTCCTTTACTCAAGTATGAAATATTCATATCGTAAATTGTGTCAGAGTTGACCTGAGAAGTGAATAGACTGCTGGGTCACAACTGAACACCGAAAGTTACACACACACACACACACACACACACACACACACACACACACTAACTAACTATATATATATATATATATATATATATATATATATATATATATATATATAATAACAAATACAGAAATATACATATACACGCTTAGACACACTATATATATATATATATATATATATATATATATATATATATATATATATATATATATATATATATATATATATAAACATACATACCTGTTTTCCCAAATATGAAGAACACCAGTAACAAGTAATTTAACACCTTCTTTCAATCTGAAATATTTACACACCACCCTGTACTCCTGAATACCTTACATTCAGCATATTTCTTCTCATCATTACTGACTGCATCCATTTCTTGGACTAAAATTCGCTTCCCAGAAAGTGGCCCTTGAAATAAAACAGCTACTATTACGCACCTTTAAAGTATTACTTCAGCCATGTGTGAGAAATATAGGCTATCTATCAACATTACTCTCACTGCATTCAAATTCAAGGCAAAATAAAAACATTAGGTCGAAAAATAAAAAGTGATTGCAAAACGTTACTGATTTTTTAATAACAATTCACGGAAACATGTATTACATTGTGACTTGATGCTGGATGTGACTCAAGTAAAATCTAAAAATGGTTTGCATAAAGAACGTAGTGATTATATTATATTTGTTATCTTTAAATTTGAATAATTAAGTTTTCCTTTATAAATTAGAAAATTACGAAAGCGAAGCAACGAAAGAGCAGCTAACCCTGAACCAAAGAAAGCGAACGTGAGGCAGACAACCTTTCATGCCTGTGAAGGCCTCTTCAGCGGCGGACGCTTTGCGCAAGGACGCAATACATAACGGCATTTAGCCTCTCGTGCGACCTTCGTCAAGAGATCTTCCTCACCCTCTCAGAACACTCAATGATCTTCGGGCGTTTAGAAGTCACTTTTAAATGAATGATTTATGAGGCCAATTTCTTTTTTGCGCTCATGAAGATTAAAAATGTCAAGAACAATTGGATGTTCATCAAGGGGCGCACGAGACAATGGCTTTCATCCGATTAGTATCCTTCATACCAACTTATGTAAAGGATCCAGGGTCCATCGGAGAGATTTGAGGAGATCGGCTGATCATTGCTTGCGACCACAAGAAACATAAGTGACGACATGTTCTTCTACAAACGTGGTAAATTTTATTTTAAAAACGATCTAAACATTTTTTGAATGATTGCAACTACCGAAAGAACATATTTTAAAATGTGTGGTGTTACACAAGACAGAAAACTGCAATGCTCCTGTACAGGTATGAGAAACGCATTCTTACATGATAAGGTTAGTATTTTGCTAATAGCTGCATGTGTCTAGTCATTTCCGAAGTGTTCATTTACTTCGGCTGTTGGTTTACAGTTAACCTGGCATTACGACAATAAGGGCATTTGCCTAATGAAACAACGAAAGTACGATAAGGCATTGCTGAGTATGAGTCCTGATATGGACCTCTGAACTCTGCTAACCAGCTCATTTACTTTTATTTTAGACTTAAAGAGTACCGTACATACTACTGTAACCAACGTAGTTTTACCCAATCTCACGCGTATTTATCTCAGATTTCCACCAATAAACTAACGAGACTAATTCTAAGAATATCAAAACTGCCTTCTGCAAGTGGAAGAAAAAAATGGTCACATTTTATTTAATCCCTCAATTGTTCAGTGATCTCAAGCGCCTTTTTTTCACGCAATCTAAAACCTACACAAAGAAGGGAAAAAATCTGGCATCTGTTCTAGTTATTTCAACTTACTCCAAACCTCGTTTTACAATGACAAAGAAGTTTTAATTCATTAAATATTTCTGTTAGTGGAAATGTAATAATGTACAAGTATTAGCATAAGAAACCATCATTTACTATAAAATTGACGGTATAGGCTACTACGCATTCGCTTGGCATGAATGTAAACAAATTAAAGTCTTGTACACATATCTAGATGCTTAACAAATATGATGTACATATACTACATATACGCATATAAGCACGCATATACACTTCAGTATATACATATATATATATATATATATGTATGTATGATGTATGTATATATATAATACATATATATGCATATAATATATATATATATATGTATGTATATATGCATATATACATATATATATATATATATATATATATATATATATTTATATATATATATATATATAGATGATTATTGAGAGAAAGTTTCTTCAAGATCGAATGCAATGAAAACAGGTGGCTGAGATACGTATATTGCACAGTATAAGAAGAGTTGAAATAACACGCGAAAGGGTGGATCAGTCTTTTGGCATACTTTTGTCATGCGGCGACAATGGTTCAGTTGAACGGGTGATGATTCGGATGATTTGCGAGGAAGGAGGCGAGGCAGCCCGAGGAAAGGCCTGCCAGATGGATTCAGAGGTGACGGAAAAGTTAGTTTAGTTTAGTTTAATTTCATGAAATTTGTGTTGTCAAGCCAAGTAATGGGGCACTTGCGGCCATCCAACAGGTAAGACAGTGAAAAAAGGGAGTCTGACTGGTTGGGTAGCAATATGAAGAGATCCACAAAATAAACAAGATGATGTACAAGGGAACTAGGAGAGAAGCCTACAGTTGCACTAAGAAGCAATAGCTAGAGAAGTTGGGCAGCAAGATTTAAGAGACCGGGAATGGAACTGAGCTACAAGGCTAAAAAGTGAGTTCGCCTAAGGACTTAAGGAACGGTGTAAACACCCTTTAAAAATGCCTCCAGTGCACCACATGAGGTGCAATTCCGGCAATATCTCCCAACGGTGGTGATAAAAAGGGGCCATTAAAATCCATGAAACGCGAGATCCCATGAAAGATTAAGGTGAAAAGCGTAGTCTTAGATGTTGATAAGCCTCTGTTTAAGTAAAAGCAGCAGCTCATGTGAAAGTTTTCTGAACTGGGGAATTAGGATAAGTTCCAACTACTCTCCCCACTTTTTCATCAGGCTTAGGATTAATGAGAGCACTGAGTTTCTTACTTCGTCCGTCTTCGCATGAAAAGTGCGAGAGAAATTAGCGAACTAAACCAAACTGTTCTTCCGGCGAGGGCCAAAGTTGTGGAACCATCCAAGATTCAGCAGTAAAATAATGAAACCAACCCCTATTATGTGAAGTGTTTTATTGGTAACCAAATATATAAATATGTTCATTATTATTTCCTCCATGAAATTCATACGCATTCAGTGAATGAGAAATTCAAGTGAAATCATGCATTACTTAAACGATTTGTTTTCGTTTAATTGCTTTGGTTTCTAGTATACCATCATAAAGCTAAGGATTATTACTGTGAATCTGTGGAAAAACTGATAAACGGAAAATTATAAAAAAAAAGAAATATACTTTGAAGAGATTATCAGTCACAGATCGATGTTGATGTCTAGATAAGAGCAAACAAACTATATTCCAAACAAAAAATTCTCTATCTCTGATTTTGTCAAAAGTCTATAACTTTTTACACAATTATAAAATATATATAAATATTTTATATATATATATATATATATATATATATATATATATATATATATATATATATATATATATATATATATATTATATATATATATATATATATATATATATATATATACATATACACATACATATATCACCGTGATTCATGTGTGTGTGTATTATAGTTCTGTCTCATTGACACGTGACTTTTTGATATAATACATGGATACATGCACACACAATATATATATATATATATATATATATATATATATATATATATATATATATATATATATATATATATATATATATATATATATATATATAGATAATATGTGACTATTTATGCCTACAATGTGTGACTATCTATACAAACTAATTAAACATGTAATAATTTCGTATACACTATACATACTTACTAAAAGCCATACATATTTTTATTCATGTTACCATCCCGAAGATCGCTTATGAGACCCGGTTTAAAAGCATTTTCTTTCTGAGAGAAAAACGCGAACACTGAAAGGCCGGATTTCTTAACCAAGCCCCGGAGACGCCCCCTTCCTAATTTCATTAATCTCTCCATCGAGGGAAGTGAATGAAATTTACTCCACGCCTAAAACCTTCTTGTTCTGGCGGAAAACAAATTTCCTGCGCCCATAAATTCAATGAGTGGGTCGTATGGCGAGTTCTGATATCCAGGGAGGCCTAAATAACATGGAGAGTAGAGGCGATTTAAAGCTTGGGCAGTGAAGCAGGCTGCTGCCTTTACGCCCCTACGTCGATCTAAGAAAAAATACCGGCAGTAGCTTCATATTAGTGGAAAACATCATTTGCCTAAATTTTAATTTAAGAGGAAAATATTGCCTATTCTTATTAGAAGGGAATATACTTTTATTTCTCAGAATACGAAAAAATCTCATCTTTCGCATCAGCATGAAAAAGATTCCGAGCAAACAGTTTTTCTGTTCTCTTTAGATCATGCATCTGAGCAACGGGCTTGGCAACCAAACGTCCTTTAATAGCCCAGGCCTGAAGAAAACAAGGAAAGGGGTGCGGGTTAGGCAAATCATTAGTCACGAAGGTAGCAATAGTTCCGGATGAAGAAAGACTACCGTGTTTAGTCGCAGTTCAAAATTATAAGTAACCCTCTGCCACCAATGAAACAGTGATCACCTTTCATTATAATGCAACACTTTCCCTTTACAATCACGAAAAATACTTTCCTGAAAATGATCTCCGCAAGATAATATTTTCATAAATGTTACAATGACCTAAAAACTTTTCGATTTCCTTACATCTTAGGATATTTTGACTTTTATTTGAAGATATGTTGACACTAACGCATTGCTTTTACCATGCGTGGGCTCAGATCCCACAACCGATGGAAAAGCTTATTTACTTATTTCCCCTTCAGATGCAAGGTTTGCAATGGTAAAAGTATCCGAAAGAAAAGTAAATCGAGAATCTATTAGTTCTTTGTGGATATTAAAAACGCGTGTTTCTGGTGACTGTGATTAGTAGATTTTATTTACAAATAAAAATCATCCGCACAAGTCTGTTTTCTTTAATTATGTTTAAAAATTAGAAAGTATTGCTGCATACAGACATTATCCTTATAAATCTGTTAATTACTTACTTTTATCACAATAAAACTGTATTCAAAATGACATGTTCATAAAATGAATTTTCTTATTCTTATAAAGAGCCTCTCTAACCATTATACGGCCTGTCAGAAAAGACGTGAGGTTTTAAAGAAATGAACGGATAAACAGATAACCATAAATGAATCTTTCAGTTCTTGGATTCACGGGTATGACCATGGGAAGATGTCGGATAAAGCACACAAAGACATCTTCCATTTTTTTCAGGAATAAAACAACATGTTTAATAGAAAACAATACGGTGGATGTTTATTGCACCTTGCCATCTATTTACTTTCCCTGAATACTTCAAGAATTTTTTTTCTAAATGACATAAATCTAGTCACTTCTTTAAACAACTTTCAGAAAACAAACCAAAAATGTGGAATAAAACTGCGCCATTCCTTCTCATAAAAATGACAGGCGCACAGTACGAAACTAAAAATCTGAACAACAAAAACGAGTGTGTTTTATCAACCAAAAGAAATGCATTTCCATTGTTTAAACTCCCAATAATTTTTTTTTCAATAAGTTGACGGAGGTAAGTTAACGAAGTTGACTGAGATATCTGAAAATGCAATACATACTGTTCTGCACACAAACACAAGCACACACAAGCTCCACATACATACAAACATACATACACACAAAAACGCATCCACACTATAAATATATACATATATATATATATATATATATATATATATATATATATATATATATATATATATATATATATATATATATATATAATTATATACATATAAATATATATATATATATATATATATATTATACACTATAAACTCACACACATATATGTGTGTGTGTGTGTGCACGTGAGATCGAGAGAGAGACTGAAATAAAACCAACCTTGTCTTGACGAACATCAATAACAATTATTTAAGGATTACATGACACTTGAGAACCAGAGACCAAGGGATGAGAGATGTCGAAAAAAAAAAAATAAACTGTCGACGTTCTATAGAGTACATAAAAGAAAGTTCTCGCATGTAACCATGCGTTCAAAAATAAAAGTGAAAGTTATTACATAAAAGTCAAAGGTAATGGCAGGCCAACAGTCTGACCAAAAACCATATTCTCCTTTTACAAAAAATAAATAAGTAAATAAATAAATAAGAAAAAAACTTGTGTCCACTTAAGTCCAGTCGGTCATAGAACTTTAACCAGAAAAAAAACCTTAGGCAAAATCGATTATTTTGCCATCACAAAAATAATTAATAGTTATTTTCAAACAGACGAGAACGAGCTTTAAATACTATGTGGTTCCCACGAGCGTTGTCCCAACAGATCGTGAAGTCTGGGATTCCTTTCCCCGAAAGCAGAAGAAGGCGAAGCAGCGGAGTTTCAAAGACCCACTTCACCTAGAAACAAGGTCCACCTGATTATAATGGCCTTCGCGGCCTTGAGACAATAACTATCGCATGTCACTCGGCATCATCTCCCCCTTCCACTAACCAAACAGACCCCTCCTCCTCCTCCAATCCCCACCCCTTCTTCCACACATCCCATTTCTCTTAAAAGGGTCCTTCAACACACATTATCCCTTCCGGAGCCTTAACACTTCCTTTCATCAACCAAGGATCCCTACGGCGCGTGGCTGCGAAATCCTCCACCTCCTTTCTCGCATTTAAAGAGCTCTCTCTCTCTCTCTCTCTCTCTCTCTCTCTCTCTCTCTCTCTCTCTCTCTCTCTCTCTATGTATGTATTCATTTCTTAGTTTTAGAATCATGTCATAATCCAGAGTTAATAATGAGAAAAGAAGCATTTTGTGAAAAAGAAAGCATAAAAAGTAAAACAATGGAGATTGTATGTTAGCCTGTACCCTAAACCTGGTCGAAATTGCATTCCATAATGACATCTAATGGCGTAATTAAGTTACTGATTAAACCACAAAAAGATGATAAAGAAACATAAAGTATTTTAACTTATCTTGAATAGGAAAGGCTGAGAGTCTCGCAGGACTAACTTACACATGGGTAGAACGCACGCTAGTCGCATTTCATTTTTTACATAGTAAAAAGGGCTGCTGAACTGAAACAAAAGTAAGATCCGTTTGCTCAAAAATCAACCGTGAGTGAAGGGATAGCGTTCATGTACTGGAGCACATATATAAATAAGAGAGAGAGAGAGAGAGAGAGAGAGAGAGAGAGAGAGAGAGAGAGAGACTTCATACCTAGGAAAATAAAATGTATAATGGCATGGGCGATTTCATCTAAAAAATGTAAACTAATGTCAAGAGACTCCGAAAAGGAAGGAATAACACGGCCAAAACACGACAATGCAAAAGCGCATTTAAAGAAAATATGTCGAATACATTGGTGTAAAAAGTCAGAAGAACGGCCAGAGGAAAGAGGGCCAGAGAGAGAGAGAGAGAGAGAGAGAGAGAGAGAGAGAGAGAGAGAGAGAGAGAGAGAGAGAGACTCACCCAATCTGAAAAAGAATGGGGCGATTTTATGGGTAGATTTCATGGGTTGTGTTTGGTATATGGCAAGAACAAGAAAAGGAATAAAAGTGAATCTGCAGGAAAGCGAGAAGAAACGGCTGAAAGAGAAGCCAGAGTGTGGGTATAACGTAAAATAGGCCTTTATTTAACACAAATTAAAACGTATGGATGGTAGTTGTGTGTAGCCTATATCTAAGAGCAGGAACTACATAAAAATAATTTCAATGTAAAGCACAACGGCTGGAATCATTTATATATATATATATATATATATATATATATATATATATATATATATATATATATATATATATAATGAGTGTAGAGCCTCGATGGCTCAGTCGGTTACAGCAGCAGCTTCGGACTTCGTAGAGGTCTGTGGCGCGGGTTCAAATCCGCAGCCGACTGATCAGAGAGGCAGACACTTTGCTATCCGTGTAGACATCCCGGGATTATATATGTAATCAACGGATAGGTTCGCTTAAAAAGCAAATGGATGTTACAGACTAAATACACACACAAAACAAAGCCACTACAACACCTTCTAAAAACATAACAAACATCTCACACGTCTCGAACTCTCGCCATACCCGCGCAATAACTTCTCGCTGCTGGGAAGAAAGGGCGTTGGGTCGGGTATGATACATGAAACATACGCTACCGGGGTCTAAGCGATGTCAGGCAGGGCAGCCGATCGAGACCACAGGTCTACCCCAAAGCCAAATCAAAAGTCCTTCAAAAGAAGGCATCGTGCTTACCCCATACAAAAATGGGAAAAAAAGCACGTTAAAAGAAGAAGAAGAAGAAGAAATATATATATATATATATATATATATATATATATATATATATATACATATACATATATATACAGTATATATATACATATATATACCGTATATATATGTACAGAAATTTGTATTTAAATTGCGACTTTATATGGATAATCCAATTAACAAAGCGCATCTTTGATCATTCTTAGCGTTGCCTAACGGCAGCTTCATGTAAATGATAAAAAATGGCTCTTCCATTTCAATCGATGCTGTTGTCTTCCCTTGCAACATCCAGAGTTTTTATTCATTTAACTTCATTTTATTTCGAAGGGGTCGATATGACTACTATTTATAAGTTAAGATCAGGAAAGTCGTTGAATCCTTTTTCTCACAGGAATATAATGTTATCGGAATTTAATAATATATATATACACATATACATATATATATACATATATATACATACATATATATGTATGTATATATACATACATACATATATATAGATATAAATATAAATATATATATATATATATATATATATATATATATATATATATATATATATATATATATATATATATATATATATATATACACACACAAATAGACTGCATTTTATTCCGCCACTGACTTCACGAACCTTAAGCACACAAGTCATACAGGACAAACAAGTTTCAGAGCCATGGGAACCAGCAAAAACAAATTAACACTAAATTATGTTCAATAGAATGTTATCGGAAGTTTAATATATAATGCATGCATACATACATACATACATACTACACATACTGTACACACACATATATATAATATATATATATATATATATATATATATATATATATATATATATATATATATATATATATATATATATATATATATATATATATAATATATATGTGTGTGTGTGTGTGTGTGTGTGTGTGTGTGTAGCCCAGTTGAGAGGTGATTTCATTTGCTTACCTATTACCACAAAATCGATACGTTCCCTCTGTTGGTAGCCTCGGTAGTGGCCGCATCAAAGGCTGCTGGTAGCACATGTCAGTACCCACCCACTCTGCATTTCTCTCTCTCTCTCTCTCTCTCTCTCTCTCTCTCTCTCTCTCTCTCTCTCTCAGGTCTACAGCGAAACAAGCTTTACCCAAAATAATTTATTTGACAAAATCTAACATAACTAGATTGCAAGAAATAAGAGACGGAATAAAATTAAATATTAGAGTTCCCAAAAGATCATTCACATTATAGTCTTACGCTGTAACTTGCAATGGGTCAAAATAAGTCAAAGTTCAGTACATCTTCAACCTCTTTCTCAGCAAAACATCTGAAAAAGTCAAATGAATTTCCCATTAATCCCCAAAAGCATAAAAATGGATATGGGGATTCCTCTCATGTTACTCATAAAATATATATCACACAATAAATGCTTGAAAGAAAGACATTATAAAAAATGGAGAAAAATCTACAGTTTGGGAAACTGAATGTGGTTCCTACCTCCAAACAGCAATGCTCAGTCTTGAACGATAAATCATGAACCACAAAGTCTTCACTTGAACGCTTCTAATAATTTTCATTGTTGGTCTTCAAATGATTCCTTTTCCCATATCTAATCCCTTCACACCTTGGGACTCCGCCCAAAAGAAACGCACGTACACACGTTTCCCACTGGAATCTGGATATTTCCGGCGAACGAACCTACGAAGTCACGTGACCTGTTCCCACGTCTCAAGAAACCTGACGCCAAAATTTTACCTCATTCGCAAATGCGTCAGATGATAGCTGAACATTCTCTCCAAACATTTTGGGATAGTTTTCCTCCCCACTTGTTAATTAAACATTCACTGTGTATTGTAATTCATAACATACTGTGACCTATAGGCTTTTCATATATATATGCCACTGTGTTGGCGCAGTGGTATGATTCTCGACTACCAGTCGAGAGGGCCGGGGTTCAGGTCCCGCTGCTCACTGATGGCTCGTATTGCACCACTGCAAAAATCACAGCAGCCCGTCAACCTAGCGGTCCGAAAAAACCAGAGGTTCAGTAGGAGAATATGCATCAGCCCTCGGGCTGGGGAGTTAAACAGTGGGCCTAGCGACACACTGGCCACGTGTCATAGGCATTGGGACCTGTCCTCCACTGGCTGTAGGCCTAAGAAACAGGAGATCAGCGCCTGCCCTATGAGCCTACAGAGGCCCAGGAGGACTTTAACTATATAAATGTACATATATATATATATATATATATATATATATATATATATATATATATATATATATATATAAATATTGTCACGATGCGTATCAAGTACCTGGTTATTACACAACTAATCTCAAGATTCAAAAATATACCTCACTTCAGCCAGATACCTGAACTCTCATAACATTAATTGTTACGACTGAGTACTCTAAAGGTAACAGTGATCCCTTAAGAAAAAACTTATTTATCAATCACTTGAAAAATCAAACTAAGTCTATCAGAATATGTGTGAGGTATCAAAAATTAAACTAGAAATATTCTAGAGTAGAAGGGCATCACTCCATCAAAAAACTCTAACTGTTTCCCTGGTCTTAATTCACTTTAGCAAAACTAAAAGAACAAAACATGTTTATCGCTTTGCCTTATGCACACACAATCAATCCTATTCACTGGTGATCAATAAATGAAACACTGTTTTTCTAAAAATGTTAAATACAAAAATTTATTTTTAAATTCAAAGTTTAAAATTAGAATTCACAATTAATTAGAATTCACAATCTGAAAAATTTATTATTACTTGAAAATAACACAACACTCAATTAATTCTTGAATTAAATTATGAAACAAAATTAATTCACAAAAACTTTATCAGGAATTTAAATTAATCAAGCAAAATTTAAACTATCAAGAATTACTCAAGATTTGAAAAGAATATCTTAACAAATGAAATCAAGTATGCAATGTTAAATTAAGTATGCAATGTTAAATTACCAAGAAATATTTAAAATGCTATGTAAATAAATGTTACATCACAAACATAAAAAATGTGAAAATATAAAGAGATTGTAAATAGAAAAACACACAAAATACACATAAGATTTATCAATAATGATTTCACTTCTTCAAAATTTCCTAACTTATCATACCATGGTATTAATAAGTAAAATTCACGTTACCTTACACAACTTGTGAAAACCTCTGTAAATCACTTGCTGCAGCTGCGTTACCACAATACACACTTTTTACCAGGCGCCGTTACGAACTAAATAACTTTGCTAAATTCAGATCTCAAAAGTTAATGTTAATATGTGACAACAAAATACTACGTTAAAAGTGATCTCTTCCTAAGAACGAGAGAGAGAGAGAGGAGAACCAATTCGACTGGTCTCAGAAATCAGAATGAAACAAATTTTAGGATTCCAGTAATACGTGAAACAATTACATGATGTCATTAAAGCATTTTGGGTACGAGATACAAAAGTTCTAGAAGCAGGGAGGTGACGTCATTAAAGTGTTTTGGGTGCGAGATACAATGGAGAAGCTTCTAGAAGGAAAGTTACGTCATCCCAGCAAAACGTTTTGAATGCAATCTTACAAAACATGACGTAATTGATCAAGAAACGTATTCTTTCTCTCAAAGTGGCGTACGTGACTTGAACAACGCATGTAACAACATGAAACCAATCGTCTTGAGCCTGTACGGGACGAATCGCATTTGTTTTCAAAACCTGTCATCACTAACCCAAAACAAAGCGCTCACTCTTATCTCAACTGATGACAATTGAAATGAAACAAGCCCTGGTGGACACACACACGTGTTCACTTACTACACTTTTATCAAGAAAGATATTCGTTCTAAATTACGTTACTGTTAAAATTGTATTAACAATTCTAAATTATGCTATCAAGTTACTTAATCATTAGTTCTTTTGAGATCTGAAGCCAAACTAAATATGACACTTCAACCATCATTATCATTAAACATAACAAATGAAAAAAGTAAATATGCCAAAATTATAGGAGGATATACGCATTACAAGGCAACATCATGAAAATATATGTATGTGTGTGTGTGTGTGTGTGTATGATACATTGCATTTTATTCCGCCATTGACTTCACGAACCTTAAGCAGACAAGCCAAACCCTCGTACATTGTATAAAAACACAGAAAACACAAGTTTCAGAGCCAAAGGAACCAGCAAAAAATAATAACACTAAATTTAAAATAAACACTAAATTCTCTACAAGCGTAACTTATTATTTTTAAGAGAGAATGTTTCATCTCCAGAAATTCAACGAAAATCAGTAGTTATATTTTCTTTTACAAGCAAGCTAATTATACCATTCTAGGATTTAGAATTTTTGAAGGCTTTCAAAGGATACGATAGAGACAATCTTGATCTATCACCAAGAGGGTCAGGAAGGCAAGTCCCTACCCCAAGGACGTAACGTAAAGTCCTACTTAGGAAGCAGTATTGAGAGAGGCTGGCCATACAATGGATTCCCCTAAGTTATCGTTGTTACGTGCAGAAAAAAAATATAGGGAAATTTATTACTGTTTCAAAAATCTATCAGGAAAAATGGGAGACACCCGCAGGCAGCACATAAAAATACAAAATGTGACCCTTGAATGTCGTTTGCTTTCATGTTTTGCGAAAGGTAGGAAATTTTATAACATGCACTTCAGTACCGAATATTCGTGTGAAAGGTAGCCAAACATATAAAAATAATATCTTATAAGGAAATAAGCAAAGACCAAATCTTGTTTACTTGCCTCCTGTTATATAAGATATTTGGAATTATTTTTTATTTTCAAATCTAAGGTAAACACATACTCTGTAATGAAAGTGGTAACAAGTTTTAATATTTATCTACATGCGAGGAGAATATTCCCACCGGATCCATGGAGAATTCAAAACAATGTCAGGGTACAGGTCATCGTGTGAGCCATTCCATTTTCAAAATCTGGTAAAGATAAAATTTTCTCTAAAGCCATCCCCCTTGTCTACAACATTTTCATTTTTTCTATATGTACTGCATATGTGAGTGAGCGTATGAGTGCGGGTAAAGGCACAAAAGACTGGACCAAAACGATTCAGGAAAACAAGTCATGAGAAGATGCAAAAGACGAAAAGAGAGAAGTGATTTATGGGGCTAATAAACTCCGCCTCAGTCCATCATCCCTCGTTTCCTTTTGGCGGTTTGACAATAAAGAATTTGTCTCGGACTCCCCAAAAATAAGTGATTAATGACACATGATGCTTACTACGATCATCATCATCCGTGTCATTATAATCATGGTATATTTACGCAAATTTCAAGATGAAGATTTCACGTTAGTTAGGTCAGTCTAGCTAATGTGAAAGTTGTAAGATATGAAAACAGACACAAACAAACAAACATGCTTCTCTTTGCAGTAATAGAATTTTACAGACACACACACACACACACACACACACACACATATATATATATATATATATATATATATATATATATATATATATATATATATATATATATATATAATATATATATATATATATATATATATATATATATATATATATATATATATATATACATACATACAAACCAGTCATTCCACAATCAGTTCAAGACTCATGTTAATATTCCATAACTTTGCACCTTGGTCCAGTTTCTTTTCTGACTTCTCAAATCACTATACCCTCGTTTCAGACACCGATCCACATATTTCAAAAGCTGTTATTGTACTGTTCATATAAAGTTTTAATAACCCACAAAAACATATCATCTATGTGAACTTCCTCAGCACCCTGCGCATAGCCTCTCAATCAGTTTGATCATAAGTTTTTATACATAAAACTTTTACCCTTTACTTCCAAACTTCTCATAACTGTTTCACAGCAATCACTTGAACCTCACATTGTCCAAGGTAACTGCCAAAAATTATATCAATCTTCTTGTCTTCCATCTTACTACATCAATCAAAATCCTACCATACACCTTCGTATGCTAAGTAACATTTTGTCCTACAATTTTTAATTTCTTCTGCCATCTCTGCCTCTGTTTACATGAGCAACAGCTTTTCTCATTCATTCCTGTGGAACCTTTCCCTCGTCCAGATATACTTTACTAACCCTGGTCAGCCAGTCAATCACAATCATCACCATATTAGTGAATCTCAATCATAATCTCCTCCACCGATGATGCCTTTCCCATTCGTTAACGTCTTACCTGCACCCCTAACAATCTCAATACTCACATGCACAAACATTAAAAAAATTACACTAAATCTTTCCATTCTTTCATCATTTAGCGCTGCCTTTCCCCAGTCCTTCGTACTTGGCGAATCTTTAAAATACTCACTCCTCTGACCCAAAAATAAATATCCACCTCAACAGCATTTCCCCATTTGCATTCTTTATTATACGTTTCATTTCTTCACTACCGTCTCTCTCTCTCTCTCTCTCTCTCTCTCTCTCTCTCTCTCTCTCTCTCTCTCTCTCTCTCTCCCTGCATTAACTTTCCTTTAGAGCAACTTTTACTTTCTCAAGTTCTTGTTCACCCTCTCTCATCTATCTTTGCTACTTGCCGTCTGTTTCTTCCTTGCGGTCTTCTTACCACTCATCCCTCATTTCCCTATCCCAGGAATTTGCGTTGTTATTCCTTCTATACAACACTCCTATAACAACAAACACTAACTGCTGACAACATGACCTCATCTTCAAATTTTACGATTTCCTCGCCTACTCATCAACTGTCGATTTTTTTTTTTTCATTTTCTCCTTATATGCTCTTTTCACTTTTGTTTTTTTTTTTTCTCATCAGATTCGCTGGTCTTATTTACATTTCCAGGTACATTTTCACCCCTTCCCCTCTAAACTAAACATACATATACTCACTCTTTCCTCGCTTTAATAAAGATCAAATAATCACCAGCACCCCTTTTTTCACAACTTTTCACCAGTGCATTCATTAGCTGGCCTTTCCTTCTGCTCTACACTAAAGCATAACTAGTAAACTTCTCCACACCTTTTTCTGCTTGCCCAAAATACTTGAAAATTAATACTGTTCTTTGGAAACCATGTATTTCCATCAATGAAGCCCCTTCCCAAACACATTTCCACCAACTCTTTTCATTCTCATTTACTCAAGGAATCCCATTATTACCAACAACATGTTTATGTCACCTGACCTAGCATCGAAGCAACCTAGTTCAACCCACCCACAGCCCCCCCTAACACCTTCATATTTTGCAAAACCCAACCAAGCACGATTCAGATTCTGAAAAACACTCTCTAACTCTTAATTCTTTTCCATTCCTTGACCATACTATCCATACACTTTTTCTCCTACCACACTCAAATCTTACCTATGTAAATCAAAAACGTTTGTGTTCACATCATCCATCAGCATAATCTTCTAGACACTAAAAGCACTACCCTTCCGTATCTCTACACCTTTCAGCTACCCAAGACACTATCTCTCTTTGTCCTTCCCAGTCTCACAGACAATGGCCGTTCAAATTTCCCACGCCATAACATACAGCTTTCTTTCCTTGAACAAAACAACTATCAGACATTTATCTTCAGCACCACAATCCTTGTTCATTCATATTCACACCGACTGTATATACATACATACATACAAACAGTACACACACAAACACACACACATACACATATACTTTATATGTGTATGAATGTATGTATGCGTGTGTGTGTGTGTGTGTGTGTGTAAAGGAAAATGTCTGTATAGCCTAAATGAATCACAAAGCGAACGGAAGAGCAATGCATAACTTTCTTCCTTTCTCCTTTGCTTCACTTACACGGGCATTTCCCTTCTTCACTGCGCCTTTTTTTGTTTCTGACACGCACGTGTGTGTACACATTTTATACATTATATATATATATATATATATATATATATATATATATATATATATATATATATATATATATATATATATATATATATATATATATATATATATACCGGTATATGAATTTAAAAAATGAGTTACTTATTCATCGCTATGGAATAAACTGTCATCTAATTTTGTCACTTACAAACTTAGAATATATACATACTTACTTCATAATCATCACTGCTTAGAATTCAGTGATATTCTCGTCTATGCAACTTCTATAACGTATGATTACCGCTGACTCAACACGATCAGGATGTGGTAATTCTGAGCTTTGTGGTACGGCTTGAGGACAACTCCGAAGCCATAAAGCAAAAAGGCTATAACAAGGTTCTCCACTTTATGTATGCATGTAATATATATGTATGTATATATATACATACATATATATGTACTGTATACATATATATGTATATACATATATATATATATATATATATATATATATATATATATATATATATATTATGTATATACATATATATATATATATATATATATATATATATATATATATATATATATATATATATATATATATATATATATATATATATATACTATATATATATGGATACATCTAACTATTCACTTTAAGGAAGTGGTTCCAGATTTCGTCATCCCTACGATTCCCAACATGTTTTTTCGGTAATTTTCGGTAAGAGGTTGCTAGTCCATGTCTTTCTCTATGCTGGTTGCTACCAGCTACAGTCAGTGATGGCAAAGTACATAAATCATCGTTAACTGAATTCTGAACAAAAACACAGCATGAAGCTTACTTAATAAGTGTAAGTATAGGCAGAACTTTTGAAAACGGAAAGACATCAAATAAGTATAGTCAACATTATGTCTGTCTTATAAGAAAGACTAACATTTCAGTTATAACGAGTAATTTTTCAATATCATTTTCCTGTGGAATACAACTGGCGATTTCTTCATAGACTAAGCAAACCTACTCACCTCAGAATGAAAAAGACCTTAGTGCGTTACATCTAGGTTCATATACTGGATTAATATGGTTTCATCGGTTTTCCAAGGACAGTAATGAAAACTCCAGTGTTCTTCTCTCAGTATTTACGTTTACTTCTCAGTAAGTCTGTCTGGGTCACTGAACTCCATTACACACAGGAGCCATTACATGATAACTGTCTGGTTAATTCGACCTATGAAGCCTTCCAAAGACACGTTAATTTTTCATCTATTTGTTAACAATTCGCTACCATGCATTTGTCCACTTATGCCATTTAAACTACAAATAAGCCTGTCATAGTTCATTATTTCTCTTTTTCCAGCTATAAACCACATTGTTATTAAAAGACATGCTGTAAACCAAGTTGGAAAACTGATCGCTAGAAACCCAGGAGCTCTACTAGGGAACGCAAGCCAGTATAGAAAAGGAAACAAAGAACCAAGCAATAAACTGTGAAAGAGAAAAAAAAATAATAATAAATACGATAAATATACGAGAGAAATGACTAGGACAAATAATAAATCAACCATGAACTAAGACTCGAGTCAGCATGCTCAGGAAAAATGCATTCATACCAAGTTTGAATTTCTTAAGTTCCAAATATTCAACTACATTCAGGAAGATCATTCTGCAGTTTGTTCATAACAGGGATAAAACTTCTAAAAATAAAACTGCGCGGTGGTGAACCGAATAGAAGAGGAGTCAAGACTGTTGAAATTAACTGCATATCTAGTACATACGTGGTGAATGATATAGGCCTAGTCTGAATGCGAAAGATGATAAGAATTATGAAAATTATACACAATGCACAATGAACTTTCGCCTAACTTAGTAATGTTTGTATTATCTTAAATGAGCGGTATTTGCTGTATCTTCCCTACCTCTCACTTATATATATATATATATATATATATATATATATATATATATATATATATATATATATATATATATATATATATATATATATATATATATATGTATATATATATATATATGTGTGTGTGTATTTCTATTACGGGAACAGGAATAACGTGATATAAAATATAAACAGAGTATATTTCCACGAGGAAGGAAAACAACAAAGTGTAACATCTTTCGCATTTAATCTAGCCTACAGCATTGTCAGGCAAACTACATTCAATGTAACGAACGATTACAAAGAACACTCCGTTTTACAAACAAAAATTAAGATTTAAGGATATGGCCATTTTCATCCAAACAAAAGCCTTTACATTAATTCTGAGGTAGAGTAAAAGCGAAATTATAGTGTTCATACACACACTCTCTCTCTCTCTCTCTCTCTAATATATATATATATATATATACTGTATATATATAAAATGTAATATACATAGCCTATATATGTATATATATACATACATATATATTGTATGTATGTATGTATATATATATATATATATATATATATATATATATATATATATATATATATATATATTATATATATATATATATATATGACTATTTATCATCACATCACCGTGATTCATATACAATCAGAAAGCTACAAACGTCCTTTAATATCCAATTCGCTCTACCTCGGAAATAATATGTTTTTCATATATGTTACCGAAGGGGAATTTTTTAGTTGATAATAAGTCCACCGTCCCATGGGGTCAAACCAGCGACGGACGAGGACTCAGGACTACAGGGACGCACTAACCCATTCGGCCACAAGAGAGGTTATAAGTGAATATCGCCTCCCATCAACTCACCCGTCGAACTCAGGTGTTTTGCATTTCCGAGGTAGAGCGAATTGGATATTAAAGGACGTTTGTAGCTTCCTGATTGTATATGAATCACGGTGATGTGATAAATAGTCATAATATGGGTCGAACCAGCGACGGACGACGTTATAAGCGACAAACGCACTACATGGTCAACATGGCAGAGGTGGGTGGATATCGTCTCCAAATGCAAAACACCTGAGTTCGACGGGTGAGTTGATGGGAGGCGATATTCACTTATAACCTCTCTTGTGGCCGAATGGGTTAGTGCGTCTCTGTAGTCCTGAGTCCTCGTCCGTCGCTGGTTCGACCCCACAGGACGGTGGACTTATTATCAACTAAAAAATTCCCCTTTGGTAACATATATGAAAAACATATTATTTCCGAGGTAGAGCCAATTGGATATTAAAAGACGTTTGTAGCTTTCTGATTATATATATATATATATATATATATATATATATATATATATATATATATATATATATGTTGTGTATTGTATACATATATAGCATAAATACTGTATTTAATAAAGAAAACTCAAAACAACATAACTTAATCTTGCAACATTTTTGGCAGGAAAAATGTATTAATATACCTCTATCTACATATCTATAGATATCTATCAGTCTTTCTACATATACGTATATAATGCAATTGTATTTTTTTCTGCCATAAAACCTCTTTCCAATTTTAGTGGGATTATGTTTTTAGCCCTATGCCCTTTTTTTGCCATATTAATGCTGCAATCGAACCGTGAACCTTGAAAATGTGAGCATAGTGGTATACTAAACTAAGCCTCCACTAACAGAGGTGACTCTTGAAGGACAGAAAGATAATCAAAGGCATAGTCATCCTGCTGAATTAATTTCCTCAGAATCCCAGTACAATAAACTTCTACCACACCAGCTACTTCATATACAGTACCTACTTTTCAAAACTGTATCACTTGAATACCTTCAGTAGCCCTATGCACTCAATAGCTTCTTGGGTTTTTTAGGGTCCCTCTGTTCAAACAGGTTCTGAAGTTTCTCTTCAGTATCACCAATCAACACTTCATCCTCTGTAAACATCAATTATTCCTCTCGTAACGTTATGGACCCTTGTTATCCAACGACTTTTTCAGTTACTTCTATTCTGTCTCTGACGTCTGTCCCTCTATCTATTGGTGTATGCATGTGCGCGTGCATGTGAGTATACAACATAGCCTAAATACCAACAAAGCATCACTTTCAACTTCTGTAAGGGTGTTTTAATCAGTCAATCCCATTAAGGATTCCCATTACCTACCTGCATCTTTTAAAACTCTTTTAATCTCTTGTATTTAGCCTAAATTTATTGGCAGAAATTGATATACCGAATATGCGCTCCTGTGGTTACCGTTTGCATCTGCTGAGGTAAGAATGTTTAAATAAGAATATATGCATATGTACAAAAGTGCAGCCAATATTTATAAATGTAAAACGATGCTCTATTCTCTTAATTTTAGGTATACAATGGCGTGTGAGAACAAATGTATTTGTGGTGATTAGGATAATGATAATGAACAAATCTCTAAACTCAAGTAATCGTCTTGCTAAATAAATGTGAAAATAAACCATGACTTTGAACTCGAAAATGAGCTTTGTCAGTAAATTACTCTTCATCGTGAATGACATTTGCAGCACAGCCGAAGTAGAAAAAATAATACGTATAATAAAAAATTATACAAATAAGAGAAGGTAAAATTACTGAACAACGAAAACGATCGTAGATAAATATAATATTCGTATAAAGGATTAATTCACAAACCAATGAGTGAATACAGACTTTCAACATTTTTTACATTCAATACTACATCATAATAAAATCCTAAACAAATCAAAGCTCCAAACTACTACCTTAAGACAAAGACCAATGAAAACAGAAAGGCCAACCAAAAGAAGCCTTAGAAAAGAAACCAACTTAAACTTTGTCTTCTCTGGGAAGAGAAATTCGTGTGGTGTCGCTTCTCCTTCGGTTGCCTTTTTTAGCTTCGTACTTGGGAGAATATCCACTGATGCCTATGACGTTCCTCTCTCTCTCTCTCTCTCTCTCTCTCTCTCTCTCTCATCTCCTTTACTGGAAGTGTACACTCCTTTTATCTGTGTAAATACTTCTGTGAAACCTTTTCGTGTATAATTATCAAAAAATATTATTCATCTCTCCTGTCTTTTTCCATTATATATATACAGTATATATATATATATATATATATATATATATATATATATATATATATATATATATATATATATATATATAATATATATATATATATATATATATATATATATATATTATACATATATATATACATCATTCCATTCCAGGAATGTTTATTTTAATGGGCTATCTTCGCTTAAATATTAGTATTTCTTTCCATAGCGCGTGATCACC
>NC_089763.1:51380086-51427586 GCF_040412425.1 Macrobrachium rosenbergii
AGGATTATGATGGCAATAATATTGCCCTATAAGAGCTGAAAGTCAGCTCAGTGGTCTGGTTAAACTACTTTAATACTACTACTACAAGGAAGAATGCAGGTAGAAGAGAGGTGAATGCAGCTGCATACTTGAGGAGAACCAACGTTGTAGCCTACTTACGGGAACCCTGTGTAGGTGTCTAAACGATATTGAAAGTCGTGTCTCTTCAACAAAATTTTTATACTTCATTCATTGGTTTAAGGATATGCAGCAATGGCTGTCATGTATTTATTTATGCCTATCCCATTTTTTTTAGGTAGGATTAAGTGTTTTTAAACAAAAAAACTTTTAATTACACTGCCAGTTATAATAAAAAAAATGTTAACACTTTTGCAATTTGATCTAGAAGCTAAAGTTCATCCCCAACCTAAGTTGACAAATTCAATCCGTTGGTAAAAAACAGAAATAAAAATACAGCCTCCTCTGAACCTATCTGCCTCTAGTGCATCTGGGCGCAAGCTACTACATTCTGATCACCACGTTGATTTTTACATTGGAAGTGAAGTGAGACATGGAACGAGAGAAGACAGAGACATTTAAAGGAATCTGAAACGGAAAAGGCTCACTGGAAGATCCCTTACAGAGAGGAACCTTAAAGAGAGGCCAGGGGCCAATGTTTTGGAGATTCCTGAGAGACGAAGAAACCGGTGCAGCGAGGACCGGTAACTAAAGCGAAGAGTTGGGAGGGAGTTACTACAAAGTTCTCTATAGAGAAAGGGGATCCTGTTCCCTAAAATGACATCTACTTCCTGGAATTGGTTGCCTGCCTTATCATTTCTGAAAGGATGACGAGACCAATGTAAACTTTATCATTTCTCATTTTTTCCAGCTTTACTTTATTGCTAGTAGCAAAAATAATAATCAATCTTGGTCTAGGGAGAGAGCCTTCAGTAGTACTCTCCATCGATCCATTCATATTCCATTTGCTAACGCGACTTTGCGGCAGTTCATAAATAAAAAAAGATTGTATGTGGACATATATTGCACAGAAAACTAATTTTATTGAATTTCTCTATAAAATAAACAAGGTTTCGTTTAGTGGAAATACATAGGTATGCCATAACTTCACGATACACGAAAGTAGCTTGTCTGTCCGAAGACTGGATTTACAAATTTTCCAATAAGAATACAACTGCACAGTAAATAAGCTTAACAAGAGAAACCATCCTTTTGAAATTTGCGAATGTTTGAGTTCATTTCGAATTATCAACATTAACTAAAACTATCGCCTTCCTGGTACACGTGTTATATAAATCTTCCTGATATGTAAATTAACGTCTAAATTTATTCACAGACCCGATATAAATCGCACTACCCCTAAAGCATGCTAGATAGCATGAAAAATATTTCAAAGCCCTTCCATATTTCAAGACCGCTATCCATGCCATGAAAGACAACACATGGAAAACGTATTAATAATCTACAAATTATTTTTTTACAGCAATGAGACTACGGGCAATCGGGTTTGCCTGGAGGTTTGTTCGTGAAAGCCTTACGTTCCATGTAGCTTATGCTAAATCAACTGACTGAATAAAACATGAAATTTATGTTTTAAAGCCAAGTACTGGGGCACTTCGGCCATTCAGCTCTTACGACGGCGAAAAGAGAACCAGAAGATAAATGAGATGAAAAACATGGATCTAAAGGTGAAATTGGGAGAAAATTCTATAGTTGTACTAAGAGTTAATCATTCACAGAGGCTGGACAGTATGATGAAGGAAAGGTGGCTTGAATGGAAGTAAGCAAAATTATAAAAAGTGTGCAGCTACGGGCCGAAGGAACATAGTAAATAGCCTTGGGTAATGCATATAGTACAATGCACGCAGTGCACTACTTAAGATGCACTAACGGCACCAACATCCTTCAGGCCCAAACCAGCTGAAGAAAAGTAAAAGCGTAAACCATTTCAAAAATTCCGAGGTTTCGTTTGATCTAAATGTAAATTAAGTTTCTAACAAACGCCATCAACAAAATGCAACCTTTTAGAAATCTTTCTTTCAAAATGACAGTTTGGATCGATGGAAGCTTAAATTGTAAGTTTTTCTCCTCGAATTCCTGCTTATTTTTTCAATCTAGTTTCCAGTGAGTTGCGTAGAAAATTATGAATATGAAATATCCAGTAGAAACATCACCAGGGGTAATTCACTATCACATGTACAGTTCAAAGATAATGAAGGTATGCAATGTTTTCCAATTTACCTTCTTAAAATCAATCCACTCATGCTTTTTGAAAAGGAACCCCTTCTTACTTTCCCTGCCTTGTTTTTCTTCCCCGAATATTCTGTAAAATCTAGAAACTTCTCCACCATTTTAGAGGATATGACATTCCGGTGGAAAATTCAGTATATAAAATGTTTTTTTCACGTTGCTGGCTTATGTGCCGTACTGAACACTACAGAGATATCCAAGTCTCTTCCTTTTTTTATTAAACAACAAGATAAAGGCAAGTCTTGAAAAGTGTACGCTCTGTGCTTTTATTCGGGGTAGTTAACTGCTGCTAGCCTTTCCATGCATAAAGTTTTTTTTATTGTTGCTGTTATAAACGTCATGATTTGAATTCTCGGTGTTCATCTTGAATAACACTAATTTTTTTTTTCCTTTAGCCATTTTATGGTATTTTTTTATTCCCTGCCTCCTTATTTTCTGCTAAAGCCCATACAACACTTTCGTACATTTATGAATATGTAAATTTTTACTCTCATTTTGTTACAGAGAGAGAGAGAGAGAGAGAGAGAGAGAGAGAGAGAGAGAGAGAGAGAGAGAGAGAGAGAGAGAGAGAGAGGTGGGTGTGGAGAAGAAGTACGGTCCCCCTAAATTAAAAGAATTGAAATAATATACATTTGTAAAATTAAAAATGTACACTTCCCCCCACCTGAACACATTGCAATCCAGACAGCGCAATGTTTAAGCCCGAGAAAATCCTAGTACACCTAGAGCTTGCACCTTTAAAGCCGTCGTCGACGCACCTTGACACCCCTTCACTTAAATTAAGTTGCCGGTGAAGGGAAACACCATTACGGAGTGGAAAACATACAAGCCTTAGCGTGTGCTTCACATCTGAATGTTTTTCTAATTTACTGTAGCTACTCGAGACGACTGGGATCAGCCAGGACCGATACTCTTCAGTGTTCGACGGTTTTTTCATCCTCATCCGTCTCCCGATTTATTTTCAGAAACCCTTCCAGAGAACTCATTCATGAGACGAACCTTATTTATTTGCAGAAAATACAGTTCATTGCTTTTGGAACAGCTTGATCAAATCATTTGTCTTCTAATTTTTTTTTTTATTTCCTCTTGATGGTTTCAAAGTTTTAAATTCATGTTAATTATTCTATTAGCCATACAAGAACTAGCCTAATTAGCTAGCTACAGCTTTCTGCATTTTCAAACTGGATTATCAAGGGCTGATATTATCTTCCTTGCGGCATTACGGAGCATTTTAGTAAAAATCAGATTTTTCTAATGGTTTCATAACGGCGCTATTTTTTGATGTGACGTTCGTTATTAGGTAGCCAGCGTGACAGTTGACCGTTACTTTGTTGACGCAATTTAATAAGCCTACAACCAAGGGTGTTTAATTTACAACTGGTAACTTACGCAACCCTATAATGACAGAGGAATGGGTGAAAAGAGAAGAAAATAGGACACCTTCAGTCTCATTTCCACAGAATTCAAAATAAAGGTGCCCTTAAAGTCCACTTGGTCATGATCATATATTATACACCAAAATAGGTTAATGTGGCCATTCCCCTACATGATGGATCAATGTCCATGAGTCACAGCGTTCAGTGGGTTCATTGGAGTTGTGAATGAACAGGCCATCGTGGCAGAGCAGAATGGTTAAATGATAACTTACATAAGCCAACTGAAACTTATAAAAAGGGTTATTCTTACCTTTCCACAACATACCACCAGAAACAGTGCACAGAATAAGCAAAAGACTGATAGGGATTTGTTTTTGAAGTGGAGTATATGATTTATGCCAAAGGCCAAGAACTGGGACCTATGGCGTCATTCAGCGCTGAAAATAAAATCGAGATGAAAAAGGTTTGAAAGGTGTAATAGGAGGAAAACCTTGCAGTTGCACTATGAAACAACTGTTCGGATGGGGTAGAAAGTAGGCTAACAAGGAAGATATGAACGGACGTACAGTAAGAGGACTCAAAGGGGTTGCAGCTAGGGGCCGATGGGACGCTGCAAAGATCCTCAAGTAATGCCTAAAGTGTACTACGTGAGGTGCACTGACGGCACTAACCCCCTACGGAGAAGACTGATGGGGATAACAATAAATTACTTCTGAATGAAAAGCTACATCCAAGGCTATTAGTATTCATATGTTTGTATGTCATTATCGTTATTATTAAGCAGTTTAGCTAGACCATTTATTTCAAAATCATCAATTATATCATTCCCTCGGGAGATACGCTACCTTATTACTAACTTCTAAATTTCAATAATTCTAAGGTCTTTTATAAAACCTATTGTTTAGAGATGTTCGGGTGAACCCGGGATTATTCTTTTATGCTTACCATACAACGAACTTTATAAATGTTTTATAATCACAATTTTGATTATTACAAGTTATGAGAAAACATAAGTAGATAAATGGAAACATACATCACTCATTGAAATTTTGCCACCCGTGTCTTTCCTGGGCTTTAATTTCCACTCATTTCCAACTTTCCTTCTAAAGTTCTAATCCTCGTAAGTCTCAGTCATCCAACTCTTCTGGTGCCCACAGGCTCCTAGCTGACATTATCACGTACTATTCTCCCAAGGGTTGTTCAAGGGACATGTCCAAACCATTTCCATCTCGTTTATATTTAGGCTATGTCATCAGGGAAATTACTTCCATAATTTCCCTTATGGTATCAATTCTAACCCTATACTGCCAACTAACTCTTAATACTTTTCCTAAAGCTTTATTATCAAACCGACAAAATCTTTTAGATCTGGTTTCATTGTTCTAGTATGATTCATGGCCGCATAGCAGTACAGCTCGTATGAGACTTAGTATGTCCTTATTTTGGTTTGCAATCTATTTTCTTTTAAAATCTTTTTCAGCTTGCCCATTGTCTGATTTGCCCTTTTTAGTCTTTCATTAAACTGTCATTCTGAGAAATTGTTCCCAAATATTTGAGAATCAACCTCATTAATCGTTTCTCCATCTACTGTGCTGTCATATCCCACTGCGCATACTTTGTCCTCATTACTTAGGGTATGTTTCCTTGGATTTATTTCGACTCCAAACTCTCTGGATATATAATGCATTCTATTAAGCAAGTTTTGCAAATATTTTGATGTTTTGCTGATTAAAGCATCATCCGCATTTTCAAACCTGTCAACTTTCTATTATTAATCCTTTTCAAACCTGTCAACTTTATATCATCACTCCTTTTCAAACCTGTCAACTTGTATCAGTACTCCAGTCAATTTTGCATGTTTCTTTCATGAAATATTCACTGTGATGTTTCCATTTTATAGATTTAATGAAAATGGCGTTCAACTGAATTCCTCTATTATTCAGAAACCAACGAAGGAATCAGGATGTCAATACTCCTCTAGTCAATATCAGACATTTGTGTAAATCTAAGGGACTTTAAAGATGGTTTTATATGTCTTGTAAGATCCTAAACGACGGCAACAGGTAAAGCGATAAAAGCATCATTTCAAATCATTCCAATGGGTATCCCTAACAAACCTTAACACCTCCGAAGAAAGGAAGAGCTTTATGGCCAACTTTTATTGGTAAATTCCCGTAAATTTTCAGGAATGTTACGACGGTACAGGACATAAAAAATCAACCATTCCCTTTAAAATAAAAGGATGATTTTTCCACACGCAGTTTCCTAACTACCATTAACAGTAGCAAAAATGACTCCGGAAGAGTGAAAAATGTTCGGCTTAATTTTATGGACGAGAGACATCTCCATAAACTTTTAATGCGATCGTCTCTAACATCAGTAGTAGTCTTTGCACAATGAACTTTTGTCTTTCAAGTTCTATTCTCATCTTTCTATTTAAAAACTGTGCACTCAAGTTTAATTTCTCCTTAACAAACAATAAATACCAAGTTTTCTGTTTTCAGCAAAGGTAGCATAATATAACCGATGCATCTCCGTCTAAAACTACTCAGCAACTGACTCTTTGGACACCTAAAACTACTGGTATATTCTGTCAATCTTCTTCTGACATTGCTATATAATTATATTTCCAGATGCATTGAGCATCCTTGCAGTGATTTGTAACAATACTATTGATAAACAATTTAACCCCCCGAGTAAGTTGTCACTAAAAGCGCTGAGACAGTACATTTCTAGGTAAGTTCGCCAGCCACAACAAACACTTGCTCTTGAAATTAAATTATATAACTTGTTCACTTTCAACATATTCGGTTGATCTGCTGCACTACATCCGAGTGAATCAAATGAATCATATGGCCTAAATGATGGTTTCACTTGCAAAAAGCATATGTAATTAAACTTTTATACCGACTAATTACCAAGGGAAGTAAGCATCAATTATACTGCATCTTAGGTGGATAAACACAGCAGGGTGCCTGTTTTCACGGTGTCATCTAGACGTTCGAAGGAATTCTAATTTTCATAAAAGACGGGATTGAAGAAACGGAGTTTCTATGATGACCATTACTGTGGCTACAACAACATATTCCACAAACAAAATAAAAACTCAAAAGTATTTCAAACAACAACCTAACTTCTTTTCAATATTTATTGCGATATTAATTCCATAAATGTGGCATCTCACAAATCCTGACAGTGGGATCAATGGAAGACAAATAAAAGTATATTACCCTTGGCGAGGCATAATGGAGAGAGAAAGTTGGGGATTTTGTTTCAATGATATCTAGGGCGTTGTACTCATTCGCTTATTTCTTTCTCCTTGTTTCGGAGTGTATATAGAGCATATACGCCAAATAATCATTTACCTGCAATCTTTTTGCGTAAACGTATTCAACATGCAAAAATATTACACAAGATAGGAAAGCAAACGAAAGTAAGAAAGCAGCGCACCGAAATCAAACGCGCCTTCTTGCAGGTTCTTATCTGAGGTGAATATCATTAGACCATTTTTTTTCTCTTTTAGGTTTTGAGCCGGAGCCTCGTTCACTTACTATATATGCTAGAGGGGGTTTAGAGCTTCGACACACAAAATGCATTAGGTCACGACATTGGGTCTCTAAAGGGGAGATAGAGATGTTTCTCCTTCTCCTCTATTCTCTTTCTCTCCCAATTCCTTGCTATGTGTGATTCCTCATTCCCCTTATATTTTGCTCTCTCTCTCTCTCTCTCTCTCTCTCTCTCTCTCTCTCTCTCTCTCTCTCTCTCTTCACCTTTCTTGAAGGATTTGGCGTAGGCTAGGCACCATCATCAAGTCTGGCATTCTTTTTTATTATTTTCTAGCCTCCTTGAAATTTCAGCTTTCTGTATTAGGCCTACGTAAAATTCTCGGGGTAAATGCATGGCGTGTTAATATTTATACTTCCCCTTGGAATAAGCTAACAAACAAACTTTCTATAAACATATATACATATACACACACACACATATATATATAAATAAATTATATATATATATACATATATATATATATATATATATATATATATATATATATATATATATATAATATAAATTATATATATATATATATATATATATATATATATATTAAATATAGACATTCTAATCGAATCGCTTATTCTTTTCAACATATCTTTTCCTTCGTTTCCCAGCCATATAGACCTTTTTTTCTTTCCTCCAAATTGAACCTCTCTCTTTTAAAGATATTCAAACATATCTCTTCCGCTCCAAAGAGCTGAGGAGATTGCGAGCTCGTTTGTGCGTGTGCTTGTTTGTGTGTTCTCCATGTTGTTCGTGTGAGTTTTTGTTTTATGGAAAATTGTTTTGCAGATATCATTAATTTTTTTTTTTTGGGGGGGGCGCTAATTTAAGTACACATCAAGTGATTGCGCACATCAGGTAAACATAAATATTTGGCAACTGGTAATTTGACAAACATAAACAGGATGACACTTGCAGAATAAAGACAGTATACAATCACAATAATCAAAATTACACTAATAAACAAGAAATTACCACTACCCTACACGTAACAATAATAAAAATAACAATAAAACTTGAAAACAGCATGTTCTACCACGATGAATTACAAAAATACTTCCATGCACGGAAAGAACTACGTTAAAGTATCTTGAACACAAGCGCACTGCAATGGCTTTATTATTTTTCCTGTTTCCACAACAGATGTTTAGAAGAGGTCGTAGTCTTTGTTGGCTCTACTTTCCTCTTTTGTTGTTTTAGTCGTGATGGGGAGGGAGAGAATGCTTACCCGAAATCTTACGAAATTCAAAAAGGTAAACAGATTTTACAAAATTTATCACCTTTGGCAAAAGTAAAAAACTGAAGTAAGATACCACATTCAAGAAAACTTTAGCACAATTTATAACAGTTTCAAATCCTTGGGAAATATTCTGTTCTTAAGATTTTTTACAAAACTCTGGTTACGATACCTAACAGCATTTTTCGCTCCGATGCAAAACACTGTTAGTTCTATATTAAAGCATTTTAAGTATTACAGCACACCACTGAACTGCAGCCACCTGAACTTTTTGATCTACATAAAGAGAGGGCTACCTAGGCTAATTCTTTTTGTTTGTTCCTTAGATTTCTAAGATTCCGGTACCTAAAATCCTTTTTCTGTTAAAAGCCAGTAAGACAAAGAAAATTAATCATTCTTCATCTTGAAATCACCTAAATCACATATAGCATGCTAAAATTATTTGTTTTTTATGTAAGAAACAATTATCGATGCTAAATTATAATTAATAATTCTGTAACATATAGCTAAAAGTTTTTTCAAGAATTCAATCTACATGGGAATTATATTCATGTTAAAGAAAATCATATAACTGACAGTTATTTGCATTTACAAGGAAGCATCACTGCAATAATATCTTATTCTGTTTGTCTCTTTTTTCAGGAAACTTTTCAGGCAGCTTTGACTAACTCTTGCAGTTTCATAAAAATTGCCAAATTAAATAAAAATTATAAATTACTGCAAATGTACTTGACAAGAATCCTATAACAACTTGGTTACTGTTTTGTTACTGTACAGTGGGCACAAGACATCTCGTGGGCTCCAGACACCCGCTCATAATAGCCTTACTTCCATATATATTCAAAAAAATTTAAAGTACCTTTTTCTTTCCATTTTCAGCAACTTCAGTATTTCCTCTGATAGTCTCAAGTACCATCAGCCTTAGTGATGAGACTATTAGTAATTAGACGTACAATAATAATAAAAAAGAACATTTACTAGCATTATGCTACAGCAATAGTAGTAGTAGTAGTAGTAGTAGTAACAGCATTATCATCTATCACCTTTATTCTTAGTTCCGTAACACTACGAAACGGCTTTTATTACGGATTGCTGGAATGATTGCAACACTGGCCATTTCTTTTATATAAAAATTCTGAAATTTCTTCCCGCAATACCTTTCAAGTCCTCTTGTCTTCCATCAACCACTCTTCATTTCTTTTGCACAACCGAGTTGAAATTCCCACTTCACAGACACCTCATTTGTACAACATTTTTCTCTACTAATATCTCCCTTCCTCAACTTTATTCAGGCCCTGCCAATTCCCCAATCATCTTCTTTATTAGGATTCCTTTAAGCTACGCAGGGGCTGTCTTCCTTTAACGCCCCCCCCCAAACCCCGCCCAGATCCCCCACCCCAATTCTCCTCCCCTTGAACCCCACTCCCGATCCAGCCGAAGGAAAGGTCTTCCCGAGACCTCATCATTTATCCATATTTCGGAAGTCTTTTGTTACATGGATGGCAGCTAATCTCATGGTTATACCTCCCCTACTTTGGAAAAAAAACCATGGATTATGCGTACAGTATACGCATATGAGTTTATATACAAATACATTATGTATATTAACATTTATATGGAATCAACATTTTGCACATGTGTACGTAATTTAAAAAAAAAATTATTGCTTTACTCAGTTTCCAGCTCCATCAGGTTAAATTTTTTTCTAACGTTTGGTGAACTAAATTTTTTCCGTAATTTGTGATCAGTGACATATATATACACTTCCCTTTGTGTATCTTTGCAACAAAACAGAAAACTTGAATACAAAGTCATATGCCTTTGTATATATTCTGTATACAAACTCAGGCACATATCCTATAGTATTTAATGCTTTCTGTATGCTGATGTATATACGATTTTACAAATACGTAAATAGTAAATACTACAGTATATCAGTGACTATGCATGGATTATAATAAAAAAAAAATTTGATACTATTAGAATGAAGATTATGCAAGTAAAATATGGATAAGTTAACCGTGGAGTTTAGCTGGTTTTTACTCACGAAGATATCATACTATTTCACAGAACATTGAACACAAGTGCTTGCGCACGCGCTCATACGTGTATGCTAGTACGCTATAAACACTTTTACCCAATACGCAGTGAACTGTAGAGCAAAACTCATTTGTTCTTCATAAACTGTCACTGATTATTAAACTTCTAAATACTAGAAACGTATAACGTACACTCTACGTCTATTTGTTAGCATAATATTATTACTACTATACTATATACGAAGAACTACTTACTCCACTGAAGCCTTCAACGAAAATTAAGCAAGGTTCCACTTAGGATTATAAAATCATTCGTTAACACATTAAAACCTTTCACAGAAGTCAACATTCGAAATGAACAAAAAAATATGCGTTGACGGGTTAGTCCTTCGTTTTCCACAAGCAATAAAAACAATCACCCATTACAGCACCACACCATATTGAAAGAATAATTTCTTACAAAATTAATTCCGTTACCTGGAGACAATAAAGAAGTTTTAATTTTCAACCAATAAGATCGAAGCACACCGACGACAGTCAACCAATCAGTGTCGAGAGGCTTAAAGGTGGCTTCAACACTGGGTCTTTCGTAACCGAGACTTTTATCAGCTTTCGCACTACGGCTCCCACTAACTCCCTCCCTTGGCTACGGTGAAGGAGAGAGAGAGAGAGAGAGAGAGAGAGAGAGAGAGAGAGAGAGAGAGAACTGGGAAGCAGGAAAGGGAAAGGGGGTGAGGAGGAGGTCCTAGGATGAGAAAAGAGACTGAGGGAAATAAATAAAAAATACGTACACGACAGGCTAAAACCAAGCGGAAGATAAAGCCAGACATTTTTTCCCGTTTAGGGAACGAAGAAGTGGGGGGAAAATAAAAAGTGATGCTATTTAAGAAAGAAAAAACTGTAACGGAAAAAAGGAAAGAGCAGAGAGAGAGAGCGAGAGAGAGAGAAAATAACATTAAAAGATAGTTGGAAATATAAAGGGGGTTGACAAAATGCTATTAAGAAGAAAGAAAAGTGAAAAGCGATGAGCCAATAAAACGAAAGGAGAGAGAAGAAAGGAAAAAGTTTACTAAAAACAAAAATAGGCTGAAATAGGAACAAGAAGCGAAAGACATATTATGAAAAACCAATTTGCAACTCATCTCCCACGAGAAGACTTTTGTGCTGCCCCTAGAATTACTAAATTAGCCGCTGAAGTTCCTCAATTAAATATAGGGAATAGGTTCATGGTAACTGTACCTAACCTCGGGGATAAAACATCATCAATACGTAGATCTTGACGTTAATGATACCGATCATGTCACATTTCAAATTAGTTGCTGGTGTTGAATTAAGCTGGCCTCGTGCCGTCACGGACTCTTGATCCTTTCAAGAGCCAGTTAGAGGAACTCTTGTTTTACAGCCGTATTCTAAAATTAGAGAAATTAATGCACTCATTTCAGTGCATATGCTGACAGGACAAGTAGCCAAATATCCTCATGGACCTCACATTTTAGAGAGATTGAAAAACAGGATAAAACGACGTTAAACAAAAGAAATGAAGTGAAATTCTGCACAAAGTAGTTGACCAACTCGTTTTCAAAGAGTTGTGAGAATGAGGAAAATGGTCTGACTGTTTCCATCCTTCGACTTTCCATTGTCTATTTTAGTAAAAATCTGAACATTCTGTTGCCACCTCAGGTCTCAAACAACAAATCATGCCAGTCTCAATTTTTTCTTTTTATTTTGTTCTGGAAAGTTGTTCCCATGAGGTCTGGTTGTTCTGTCATGCGAATTTTTACTTTGGAAAATGCTATCTCTAATTGCCTATTATGACATTTTGGTGAGAAAGCCGGAAGAAAAACTGCATAGCTCAGATGTATTAGGGAACCCCACCCCAATAAAAAAAAAAACTTTTCCAAGCTAGTAACCACTCCCATGACACCTTCATTTCGGGAGTAGAATCGATGGTATCATGTGGCCACCTGAGATCGAGAAAGAAAGAACATAGTCCCCTAGTTCATAAAAACAATCAAAATATTGCCTGCTGAAGAAGGAAATCGAAACAACATTCTTAAGAACAGAAAGTATTATCAAAATAAATTAAGGGGTTACCGTACAATAGCTGATAAGCCCCTGAGTCAATTCTGCCAGGTAGGGAATAAAAATGTAGAAACTACACAAAAAAAGTTAAAGCAGGCCTATAAAAAAAAAAAAAAAAGGATTTTACTAGGGCAAAGCTTAAAGGCCTAAGTTTTAACAAAGAGAAGTTCAATTTCATGCTCATACAAAATTTAGACTGGTTGGAAAATTGGATCAAGGTCATATTCCCCCCCCCCCGACATTTTCCCTGACATAGCGCTCTCCGGACATTTTCCCAACTGGACATTTTCCCCCCTAGTATACAACAAATTACTTAATTATCCCAATGATAGATTAAGTGGTTGGGATGCTAGTTCTGCCAATTCTGTTGATAGTCTCGTTATCACAGTGTACAGCCTGCACACGACATGGCTAAGAACAGCCCACAATGTTGTGGGGGTTGTTTACATATACGCAAGAAGTAGCCTAGGCCAATCATGTCTGAACGACAGTTAAACAAAGCCTAGTATGCAGTTTGTTGGTAGAGCTCTATAACCTTGTTTTCTGTTACTACCTTCCTCACGTTGCTCGTTTTCTGTAACCCCTGTGGCTAGCGCATGCAGCGCAACATTACCGCCTGCCAGAACATACAAGCTTGCCAAGAATCTTTTAAAATGCAGATAAGGCATGAAGAACCGTTCCGCCACCCCCAAACTGAAAGCAGAAATGTTGAAAAAATGAGTGTAAAAAAGTAGCGTCCGTTCTAATGTAGGTAGGGAGTAGCCTAACTGATGTTTCTTATGTAGGCTACAAGTAGCCTAGGCTAGTGGTGTCCGTAGGTGCAGCAGGGTAGACTACCCAAATGTTGTAGCCTGTTGTAACTAGAATGTATTGAATATTTTAATCCTTAATGCAAACTAGTATCAATGACACTTTTCTTCTATATTTGACCCCAAATATGCCACATGAATATTTCAATTCTTAATGCAATCATGTTTTTATCAGTTTTTATTGTACAATAAATCATGCATGACTCTGAGAAACAAACAAACTTTCGCTCTTATTGTATCTTCTTTTGACATGCTCTTTTCCCATTTGTATGGGGTAAGCACGATGTCTTCTTTTGAAGGACTTTGATTTGGCTTTGGGGTAGACCGTAGTCTTGATCGGCTGCCCTGCCTGTCATCGCTTAGACCCCGGTAGCGTATGCTCATGTATTGTACCAGTCACCAGCGCCCTTTCTCCCAGCAGCGAGAAGTTGTTGGGCAGTTAGGTCGACAGTCGAGATGTGTGAGGTGTTTGTTATGTTTTTAGATGTTGGAGTGGCTTTGTTTGTGTGTGTATTAGTCTGTAACCCCCATTTGCTTATAAGCAAACCTATCCGTTGATTACATACATAATCCCAGGGTGTCTACACGGATAGCAAAGTGTCCGCCTCTCTGACTGGTCGGCTGCGGATCTGAACCTGCGCCACAGACCTCTATGAAGTCTGAAGCTGCTGCTCTAACCGACTTGGCCATTGAGGCTCTTTTTGCTCTTATTGCATACATTAGGTAAATCTCCAGAGGGGAAAAATGTCCAGAAGGGAAAATGTCTTGGGGGTGGGGGGAATACGTCCTGGGGGAAATATGTCAGAAGGGAAAATGTCTTGGGGGGGAATGTGTCCAGGGGGAATTATGTCCTACGCTCCAGTAGGTAAATCTCCAGAGGGGGAAATATCCAGAGGGGAAAATGTCTGGAGGGGAATATCCAGAGGGGAAAAATGTCGGGGGAGTTGGAATACGTCCGGGGGGGAAAAATGTCCTACGCTCTGGAAAATTATACGGAACATTAGGTAAAACCTGTGTCTTGGTTGTAAGCAATCGTAACTAATTCATGGCACTTGCTTATTCTGACTAATATCTGGTAAAAGCAATGATATGAATGAAGACATAATTAAGAGAACGACTGGTAGCGAGTGGGAAAACCAAAAATTGCAGAAAATATTATTTACTTAAACTAAAACAGTAACCAGGATATTTGGGACACAGATTTTGGTAACATAGGCCTATATTCTGTCACGCAATGATATCAACTATTCAAAAAATGTTCCTGAGAAAAACAGCCATACAGACTAAGAAAAAATGTCACCATCGATCTTTTTTTTTGCGGATGGCGCGGGTGTATTTTTTTTAAAATGAGGGTGGTTATAAGAAACTAAAGATACGAGCTAACCCTGTAGAAAACACCCAAAATAAGCTTAACCCAATAACAAACACATACACTGAAATATTGAACAAAAACAAATGTCGCTTAGCCACAGTTTATTCGTGATGATTTCTCAACATTTTCACATAATGCGATAAACCATCGAGAAAAGATTTTTTAACAAGTTTTAATTTAACAGCTGTAGTGTTGTCATATTAAACACATTCTACTACCTATCTACATTATTAGCTCTTGAGGTGCAAACCAAGGTGAAGGGTTCTTAGCATAACAAAACGATACGGTTCCGTTAGGATGTGGAAAATTTCAACGAATTACTGCTCATTCTCAAAATGGAAGTGTCAAAGACAGCAGTCATATACTAAATCAAATGAAAGGTCTCAAAGAGTAGATGACGAAAATATGTTATTTCACCCATCATGTAGGGTGGGATTATATGTTAAAAATGCTCGTCTTTAGGCACACACATTTATTATTTGAAGAATTTCCCAGTGTAGATCATGAACATGGTAGTTTGAAACCAGGCCCCATGGTAAAATGGAGAAAATGAAATCACATGGAAATTATTAAAACTACATTTATTAACTGTAAAGCCTAAGTCTCTTGTCCAGGTTTCCTTCGACCTGCAACTACCAACTACCACCACACGAAACAGCAGGTTGTCTGGTGATCTTACTGATGTTATAGCTTTAACCTAATCCGCTTCAAGTCTGTTAAAGCGGTCAGCTAACTCCTGACGTCACGGGTACCATAGTCTGTTATACTACTAAGCAAAGCTGGCATCAAAATTTATCAATTGCCGGCATTTTGCTCCCAATTATTCAAAGTACCTCTTTCGTTTTTACGTGTGCTTTATATATCACGCCAAAATATAAAAGTTGCCAAAAACAAATATGAACTATGATTTTCCAAAGAAAATGTGCAGTGCTCGAACTAGATGATAAAGTTACCATCGTCATGGCATTTGATATGCTTAATTTAATTCAAAACCCAGCTAATTAACGTTAGAATCCCAAAATCTCCGGAAATAACGGAAGCTTCTGTGAGAGAGTATTAAGCAATATAAATTGAGTTGATCTTGTTCTTGAAATACCACAAACAGTAAGTTTGTCCTTTTTTTATTAGGTTCTGTGTCGCTTTAAATTTTACAAATATGCGCATGTTATTCCATTTCCTGAATCAAATTACTGTGCTCAAAGATCACGAATCCTATTGTAGCTAGGCTATTTGCGTTGCAAAACATCATACTTAAAGTCTGCGTGCTTACATTTATATTATGGATGCATGCCTACGGCAGCAGTACAATTACTGCTGCAGAAATAATGTTCTGCCACGATTTTTCATGTGCTTTGGGCTAAATTCGTTAAATATTAATCGTTGTTTCGTGAAAGGTGAAAATGGTATGTACCAAGTTCCGGTATTTGAACTGCTTATGAATATTTACGCAGACTGCCATGAAAAATTTAATTGCCAATTACCTCTACCATTGGAAGGACCTGAATGAGCGGATAACAAAAATTGCGTCCGGTGAATAAAAACAGTAGAAGGAAGAAGAAAATGAAAGGTAATACGGTAATGGTAGCTGAAGACGAGTCTCCTAGTTAGTTGCAATACGTTAAGTCCAAATTCTGTACGAGATCTACCGGCTTGGAAATAAACCTAAGCGTCAATGATCCACTGTGTTAACAATGGTGAATATCATATAGGATCGCCTTTTAACGTTAATTCTGCATTTATTCTATTGTACACGAGGTCTTCAGTGTTATTCACGGCAAAGATTTTTTTTTTTTTTTTTTTTACGAGGAAACCCTTGAACTTTCGCTCTGAAATACGAAACAAGTAAGTACTTGTCACGATGGGGCATATCAATTCAACCAAATTAACCAAGAGAAACAACGACCAACATGTAGGGAAACTGACGTCATGAAAAAATGCAATTTAAACCACTATGAAATATACTTACTTTTCTAAACCCTAATGACGCAGGTTACGCCTAGCAATGTACATTATTGAACTATTCAAAATGCAGCACGAGTGTCCGGTAATGCATGAGATGGGGAATTTAAAAGGGGCTCGGGGGTCGGGGTTGAATAACTGTCTATGGAGAAACATGGCAAGATACATATAAACTTGGGAAGGGTTGACACGTTATTGTGGTACTACTGATAGCGAAAATTGAGACCGGGGCATTTTTATATATTAGGAAATTATTCATTATATATATGAATTAGTCACTGGTCCATGAGCGTGGGGCTATTGGAGTGTTAAAAATATTGATGGTCTGTTCACTGTAATGCCTTTCCAATTATTTACCTTTACCTTAAAAGATTCTTGTTGATTGATTCATTAGTACGGTTAATTCGTAAAAGTCCTTATTTGTCGCTTTCATCTCATTCATGATATTTAAATGCTTGTATTTATTAGAAAACGGAGCATGTTTCAAATGGGTGGAAAACGGGTGCTGTTGACTCATGAACAAAGTATCCCTGTTAAAAAATCCGATGTGAGAACGGGGTTTTTGGTATATTTCGTATAAGGGAAATGCATAACCATGAATTGATAAATAACTGATTTCTAGTTATTAGTTGGTTGTATTTATATTACTAATATAAAAAATTACATTTTTTTAAAACGTGGTGATATACAGGAATCCAACCATGCTTACCCAAATAATAATTGAGAAACCGGAAGACATTTAAAGCTCATCGTAAATAAATTATATCATATGCAACTTTCATCATCTTACAATGGCGAATTTCTGAATTTTCATAACATGTACACAGTAATAACTAATATAAAGAAAATTACCCCCATCACCTGAAGTTGATTAACAAGAACAGGTCTAGCAACTGGAACAACGTACCATTTTACCAACTACCCTTGCCAGTGAGGTCATGACTAGGTTACTATTATCTTAATGGAACTTCAGTAACTGTTCATTTTTCAATATTGTCAAAGGCTGAAAAAAATCACAAAAATACCTCACCAACGCCACATTTTTTGTGTGAACTTACTTTATCTGGTTACTAGACTCATGATGCCAGGGCAACTGCGCTACTTACAGCGAGGTCTACTTGGCAAAAGTTTAATCAAACATTCACGTAATTGAATACAACCCCATATCACTTCACTCTCTAAAAAAACAGCAACTAGATTTGTTGTCGAACATGACTTTTCAAGGATGAGAGCGGGCTATAATCACAGCAGGATACTCTACTACAACATCGACATTTAATTTAATAAATATCGATGAAGACACTGAATCTCTCCGCTACTTGCTTTACAGAAATCAACAATTACGCCCACTTAAACACCAATATAAAAGCACTTACCTTCAGCGACGATGTTGAAGTCTCGGGCTCACTAGGCGTAGTCATATCCTATAGGCGTGGTTTGCGCACTTTCCGTAGCACGTATGAGTCCCTTCGACATGAGCCTAATAAGAGTCACCGCGTCGGTAAGGAATATTGCTTGAATCCTTGCCTAATGTTACTCAATTTATTCCATCTTCTTAACCAGCGTCTTATCCCAACTAGGCCTACTCACTGTAAATCTCTTGGCAACTGGCATATATCTGCCAGTTATTGGATCTGACAAGCCTAAACCTAAGTTACACCCACATACCCAAGGTACAAATTATAATGCTCTGAGTGGTTAACTGCAAAAAGTACGGGCAATGGATGCATGCAGTGTTCCTACAGACCTAACGTAGAACACAGGAAAACTTTATATGACTTGGACGCAAATTTTCAAGCAGATCCAACTGAAAAGTACATTTTTAACGAGCCTACCTTAAACTGGCTTCATTTGCACCGATTGGGCCTAGGCCTAGGCTATGATTGAACACGGCAGGTGGGTTATTTACCTTGGTCATTTCATTACAATTTGTGGCCAGAATGACAGAGCTTATCTGGTTCCTTATGGCATGTGGGAGAGATTATGCCTTGGATAAAAATCTAATATAATTAAGATCTTGCTTCTTGCCATAGGCCAAAGTAGGTGCTCCCCATTCTTGACAACTTGAAATGCTATTCTCACTGGCGTGGAATCACCCATACAGGAAGTAACACATTAATAGTACTTGCACAAGTAGCTATAACACTATGGACGACAGAGGAATGCCGGATATTTTTAAAAACCTCGAAAAAATGACCATTTTAATAAGAACGAGCACACGGTTACCTTCGGACACCGAATTCACCAGAGTACTGAGTGATCCCAATACTCTCCATCCCACTGTACCCCACCCCCTCCACCAACATTGTTCCCGGCTCTCCGTAGAATTTCACCTTGTCTCGCTATGTTTGAGTTCCACTATTATATTTCAGCTTTTATTTTTCAGATTAATCACTGTTGTAGATATTGCTGTGATTAGTTTCCATATCTAATTTTATCCACTTTAGCCATTATAATTATAACTAAAAAGTGCTAATCAGCAACTATGCTCAGGTTGTGGAGAGTTGTGTTCGAGTCTAGGAAGCTCTGGTACTGACCAACGTCAGCTATCCAAAACTAACCAAAATCTACGTACTAAAACGATGAACTTTTATGCATGTATCGAGTCAGATAGGTTATTAATTACCTGGGTGCTAACTGATCAGAGGGCGAAAATAACTTCCATTATGGTGTAGAGCTTCAGAAAGTTAACGAACTCACGAACGTTGGTACCATTGTAGTTCGAAGGCGGGAAAAGCTCAACTTACATCTGTTACCAAGGCACTGGTGTTACATGTTCATAAATTTTGTTGTATTATAATTGACGATTCTTAAATGTAACTTTTGCACATGCACCTTAATTATTTTATTCTATTTGATGTGTTCACTAAGTAGGCCTATGTTGCCTTCATTAATGCACGCTTTGAAATATATCATTTTTATATATTTACAGTTTATAATTTGTCAACATGAGAGTGTGCATCTTCTATAACTTGTTGAGGTAATGAAATCGAGAACCTTATTTGTTACACAATGATTTTTCCTAACTCCGGTATCACCAATTTCGTATTGCAAACCATTTTCACAAGAATAATGTACTGAAGATGCATCCTAAGGTCATGGTGTACCGTTGGTCACGAGTAAAATATGAAAATTAATCAAAATATTAGGTGTAGATAATGCATAAATTACTTCATTTTTGCTCTTTCCCGTTCTTAAATATAATATATATACTTTTCAAACAAGATATCCGTATACCTTCTGAATTCATCTTCACAACGAAAGTTTTTTGGGGGGTTGGGTCCTATGGGTGGTAAAATTTTCTCTACAAACCAACTGCTGTATGTGAATATAATGCATAATAATAAAAATACATACGTAACCACTTTATTTTTTGAGACCACATATGTACAGATATAATTCATTTCACAACAGATGGGTCGCATTTTGGGAAATAAGTCTAGACCAAACTATGACCAGTCAGTGAAGTTAGAAAATTAGGTCGAATAAGGAGCGGCAGACAAAGAAGGAAAAAACTCCAGTGAAATTGAAATGTAGCTAGATTTTGCACATTCCTTCTCGTACAGTGTAATACCCTTGGTCCGGTAAAACCACGTATCAAAATTGTACATAACCAACTCCGTTGAAGTTTGAATTCACATACTTGAACTCATTCCAGATACCAATATAAATATAAATATATATATATATATATATATATATATATATATATATATATATATATATATATATATATATATATATATATATATATATATATATATATATATATATATATATATATATATATATATATATATATATATATATATATATATATATATATAGAATAAACTAGCCATATGCCAAGCACGGGCTCTTGCTCCTGCGCTCTAGTTGATTAAGCCAATTCAACGAGAGTCAGTCCAGCCGCCCAACCAACACCCGACCCCAAAGTTGCCCAACCAGTAATCACTTCAACAAGTCCAAGAACCATCACTCGTTAGAGATAAAGCGAAATCGAGTACAAACACAGAGCAGTAATAGGCTAAAGACGCAAACATTTGAAATAAGAATTAATGTACTGTATAGACCAGTATTTATACGATACTATTTAATTAATTTACCTAGTTGATCAGTTTGTGCTAACGACTCATTTGGATAACGCCCGTTTCTGTTCTAATTTTCAACAGAAGCTAAAGGTTACACAAATAAAAGAGTACGGAAACTCTCATCATTATATAAAAAAAAAATATTCAAATAAGAAATTGAAAATGTCTTTACAAGATAACTGTATCCAACGGAAGGACATTATTAGGATTTTGTTGCTGTAACTTTGTCCTCACTAACACTTTATGGAGGTTTTCTGATTAAATAAAATAAAATTTCCAACCTAATGGACCTTTTACATGTGAAAGTATCAAGTGGCAAGTGCTATACATCATTTTGTGTCTCCTTTTACTGCTTGAAATTTCATGTCCTGTCTTGGAATCACGCGGTCGTTTCCATAACTGAAACCTTAGTTCGGTAAATGCAGCTCACTCCGCTGTATTCTTGAACAAGGATGGCCACAACTGACACCTTATAACATTGAATTCTCTCTCTCTCTCTCTCTCTCTCTCTCTCTCTCTCTCTCTCTCTCTCTCTCTCTCTGACGTTTCAACCGTCAGTAAACAAGCTTCTGCGAACAGAAATGCTGTACTAATTTTTTATTGAAAATAACTTTTGGCAGTTTGATGACGACATTTCGAAGTTGCCTCTTTTTTCTGAATATACTGTAGACTACACCCATCTGTCATGAATCTCGACAGTTCTCGGTTTTCCTCCATACGACATGGCAATATAACACCTACGAGTGTTAGCCGTTAGTAACTTAGATAACATTTACCAGAATTTTGAAAAATGAGTGAACTTATCAGTAGTTTGGTTAGGCTATTACAGAACTTTACTATGAAATATTTCAGTTACTATCTTATCGTTACGTCGATATTTCATCTTAGAATTCGAGCATTTATGAACATAATAAAATTCTTCATATAATGGTGAAACGAACTGAAGTTTGTCACTTAAAGGTTGTTTTTTGGATGTATGAAATTTGACTGTGCAATTTTTCTTGTGAAATTAACATATAAGAAAATATATTTACATTCCAAGAAAAATTAATCTCCTTCTATTGAGCATCTCCTGTCTATTGTCTCGGAATGTCATTGCCAATTAAAATAAATGGTATATAAGTCTATAATGTCTGTCTAGATGTGCCTCTCAGTGTCTATTTCGACAGCAGTTATGACGCCAGTTTACAGAATTATATACATTAGGCCAACCAGTCATCACTGTAGATATGTGAACCTCTGAAACAATGAATAGAATTTTATGATATACTGATCGCCTCAGCGATGGTCAATTTCAGAACCCTTCTACTCGAACGGAACCGACATGGACCATACACGACCCAGATCTACCCCAAGCCAATTTACCAGAAAACTTGAGCAGGACGGAAAAGAACAAGAAGGAAACTGTGTGGTCTTGGGATGGATGTTTCGCTTAGAACGAATTCACCGCAGAACCTGAATATCAGAATTTTTTAAAGAATAAATTTTTGTTGTCGAAAACCCACTGTATACCATTGGTAATGGTTGTTAGGCCTATTTTATAAACTGTATAATGTGCTCATTACCCGTTTGGATATTTCCTCGAAGGCGTTGTTACGCACGGTTTTTGTCCACCATCTCGAGATGCCATACCACTAATAAGTAGGCCTACACCAAAAGTTGACTATGTCGTCAGAGGAGATCGAACCGCTTGATACCGTAAATTAACATTTTTCTTGCTTCCGAGTGCCATCGAATAACCACTTGGGCAAGCAGTATACTTAATGCTTTTATTTTCTAAGTAAGCCTACTAATTAGAATGTTATGTTACGGAAAAATTGTCAGCTCTCCGTACATTTATAGATAAAAATATTAGACTATATACTATAGGAATAGCCTGTTCTAAAACTGAGAATTGGTGTTATACAACAGTCAATGAAAGAATAATCCGTTCTTAGCGTATGTTATGTATTCTAACGCTTCTAACCACTAGCATTAGTTAATCAAGCTTCTACTATAATGATTCAAATCATATTGAAGCCGGACAGGAACGTATTTGAATAGGGTTATTCTTCAAGCAAGGTGCAAAAGGACGCTAGAAAACGTGCTCTTGAGACAAAGGCTTCAGCCCAGTTCGAGTGAGAGTGGACGCCTATCAATTGGTTTACGAGCTCATCAACAAAAAAAATTAAGGAAATATTAATTATATATTGAGCGTTATAGATAATATAAGGGTTCATAAATGAACCATAACTGGTTCCATAGTATGCTCTGAATATTGTCATTTAGGAGTAATATTTTGTACCTTTATAAGGATGTATGAGAACCCTAAATAATCTCTTATATATGCATATATATATATATATATATATATATATATATATATATATATATATATATATATATGTATATATATATACATACATATATATATATATATATATATATATATATATATATATATATATATATATATATATATATATATATATGAGGTCCCACGTATAATATCAAAAGAAATTTCAACATTCCTGTATAATTTCTGCAACTAAGATAAAGAAGAACGGCAAAGCTCAGGGTTTATCTGTCTATTTATCTATATTCGAGGAATAAATTTGAAAAGAAAATCTTGAAGGATATTAAGGAACTATGGATGTGAAATGGCTAATGCTGAAACAACGGCTGTATTCAGTTCCATTAACAGGAATTTACTCTTGTGCTTCTTATATTCTCAGTAATTTTCAAGATTTTCCTATAAAATTATGTGAACAAACAAAGGAAAAATATTCTGCATTTAACTTCCATTTTTCTGTCTATTCCTAATTGCTAGAAAGCACTTTTAGTGTAAAACACTCTGGTCTCATGGTTGGTGAAATTAAGCTGCTATGGGTCTGGTAAGCTCTTGGATGGGTGACCACCTATGCGTGTCAGACCCGGTCGGCACTTAAGCTTCCTTCACTAAAGGAACTGATAACGGGTCTGACGAGTTTGGTGAGAGTGGAATGGGTCACATTGAGACTCGAAAACTCAACAGGATGAGAGAGGTCAGAGAGCGTATTCCACGGTCTCACGCTGTAATCAAGATACTAGCGTTATTCTATTATGCTCTATATTAAGGCAAAGCAACTACTTTGTGGACATCTTTACTTGCTCTCTCCTTGAAGATAGTCAAGTGCTCCATGAATGCTTTTATTTAAAACAGTATTGCGTTTATACAAAAATAACAAAATATGAAAACTTGAGCTAAACCATCATTTGGGAATTCCTCACCTCTTCCGTCCCTTCAGTGTTCACCTTTTGATCCGAAACGTGTTTCATAAGTCAGATCGTTTCAATGCCACCGAGAGTATTGTTTCTTTAGTACAAGACTCGAGTTTTTGGAATCGGAAACAAGAACATCCAGGTACGGAAACCCCTAAGCATAGACTCAAAGGAGAGGAGTCCCTCTGGGCCATGATCCACTTTTGTTATATTTCTCGCGTGCTTTCGTTCCAATACTCCATCTTTGTTATATAAATCTCTCTCTCTCTCTCTCTCTCTCTTTGTATTATGAACCTAGCTGTTATTTAGCTACTGCGGGATGGAGAGACAGAGATAATAGACGTGAGTGAATAGTACTCTGTCAAATACTTGGTTGAAACCAAGGAGGATACATTTAGGTTGAAGCCAGTCTCTCTCTCTCTCTCTCTCTCTCTCTCTCTCTCTCTCTCTCTCTCTCTCTCTCATCTCAGAAATGAGTGATGGCTGTAAACTCAGCTGTTGAATTTGTAAATGTCAAGGGAATTCATTTAATCTAGGCATGTCACACTGACAGGGAAGCATTCCTGTGATCCAGGATAATGTGGGTAAATCTCTCGAGGGCCGAAGGGATCTCTCCCTCTGAGAATGACAAACGACAAGAAGAAGAAGAAGAAGAAGAAGAAGAAGAAGAAGAAGAAGAAGAAAAAGAAGAAGGGTTTTGCCTAAAACCATCTGTTGTTCCATAAGCGCTCAGCCTCTCCGTCCCGTCTTCGGTGCAGCAATTTAATCACATTTTCTGATGAATCTTCAAAAATTGGAAGCGATCACCATAACGTTAGTTATGACGGTAGTCATGATGGAAAGAAATATCATCTGCAAGTATTTACGAAGAGATTACACACACACGCACACACACATAAATGCAGGAGCGAGCACACAGACACCTAAATATATATATATATATATATATATATATATATATATATATATATATATATATATATATATATATATATATATATATATATATATATATATATATATATATATACGAGCGTGAGAGTGGCAAAGTCTGATATTAGGCTTCCAGTTCTGATTATTCAGAAAAAAATGATTGAAAACGGAATATAACTAGGTTACTCGACAAAGGTACGGGTTTGCATTTTCAAATACATAACTTTCCATTTTCGTGAGGCAATACCACAGTTCAGTACAGGCATCGAGGCTTTGTTTCTAAAATGAATTCATTTGATTGAAGGCAATCGCGACTATAAGGTTTCCTATATGAAAATTATTAGAATACAAAAAGCATTTCATGAAACTCAGTACAAATATACATGTTCACACACACACACACACACACACACACACACACATATATATATATATATATATATATATATATATATATATATATATATATATATATATATATATGTGTGTGTGTGTGTGTGTGTAGAGAGAGAGAGAGAGAGAGAGAGAGAGAGAGAGAGAGAGTACATAGTTTCTCGAAATAGCGTTGTTTTCCTATGCCAGTTATCTTTATATATATATATATATATATATATATATATATATATATATATATATATATATATATATATATATATATATATATATATATATGTATGTGCGTGTGTGTATGTGTTACGCGCACTTTTAAATATACAATGATAATACACTCATGTATGTGTGTATGTATATATGTTTAAAATAAAAAATCTCGATCTACAAGCGATTTTTGAAATGCCGCGGTGACCAGATGTGAATTTATATTTATCAAATGCGAAGGCACGAAAAGTATGAAAGTTGTCGAGAAAGCTGAATTTTCCGCCAATAGATCGGACAATGGGATGTCTTTATCATTCTTACAAGTCAGCGCACTTGAGAAGAGATTCCCTCCAGTCTTTCGACGTAGGACCTTTTTCTTTATTTGTTAGTTTTCCAAACTTTTAAAGACTTTCCCCCGGAGTTAATTCTGAAGTTTTTTTTCACAGAGAGAGAGAGAGAGAGAGAGAGAGAGAGAGAGAGAGAGAGAGAGAGAGAGAGATCTCTTTACAAGGTATGCGGTTAGTTCATTATACAAACTTACAGATAAATGTTGTTTTGAGCCGCTTCGGCCTAATTTGTCGATGAAACCAGAATTTTTTTATCTTTTTTTAGAGAAAGCATACAACATTTTACATTTTTAATAGTATTACAATCAGAATTTATTCAAAGTTGACTTAACTTTATCAAAAACAGATATAATTTATCGTACCATTCGGGTTCACAAATATTATATCATGTACATTTTACAAATAATCTATGTATTTTTCCATACAAATTACGTTACACCAACTTTCCGTTGGCCGCGCGGGAACGCCAGGCCTTGTGGAAGATTATAATTCGACAGTAAGTCGTTTTGTTCGGCCTTGACCTCGTCTTCTGGGCTTTGGAGCCATTGAAATTCTTCTGAGGCCTCGGACCAATATGACGGTTGTTTACAAGGCGACGTTCATTGAACGCCGTGGAATATATACGTGTTTACGCCAGCTCCTTCAGATTGTTGTTTTTAGAGTCATCTCTTATATTTTACAAGGAATCGGCGTTGTCTCGTTAAATTTTCCTTAAAAATGAATGATGTAGCTGTTAGAGGTTAACTGAGAAATCCATTTCAGTGGACATTTCCACGAAAGCTGTGGCGGCTTCTCTCCTTTCTGAACACAAGCTCAGAGAGAGCTCATGCAAACAGGTATATACAAAATGTGTTTATGAATGTATGTATCTGCGTATGCATGTTCATTTAGTGCTACAAATAGATAAATGTTTTCGGCAGCTATGGAATAGCGTTCTATTTTTTTTCCAATAGAAAATTGAATACTCAAGACCTTTCTTTTTTTTACCTGATTTACACGAAGAAGTTATGATACCAAAAACTACTGTCAATATCTGTCACTAGAGTCTTCATCCCGACATTTATCATCTAATCTTTAACTCGATTTCTGAAATGTTTATTACAGTTTTTGAAAAAAAGTGGACCGTCCTACTACAAATGCTGATAAATGATTGTTTTTACTTAGAGAGAGAGAGAGAGAGAGAGAGAGAGAGAGAGAGAGAGAGAGAGAGAGAGAGAGAGAGAGCATAAAAAAATGACGGTCCAGTTTTGTTTTTCGATATTATAAAAAGCGACATTCTCCGGCCCACTTAATTACGGCGAGGTAGAGAAAGCGAGAGAATGATATTTTATTTCAGGCAAAATTCAGAGTTAAAACTTTTTTGTTTTCTCTTGAACGAAATTAGAAATGTTTTCTACATGTCACACGGGGACATCAATATCCCCACCCAGTCTATCTATCCTCTAAATAGAAAGGCAATGTAAATATGGTGTTCTATATTCTTAACACATCTCATGCTAAAATTGTAGTAATATATTATAAATCACTTACCATGAAGTAAACAAAAAGTGTGTATCTTACGTAACCTTTACACAAATGCCAGTAACCTAACATAATCGTGTAAATCACATTTTGCTGGATATGATGGTCATTTTTCATATACAGATATCATTACAATATTTCCTACAGATATGTTTACTTGCTATAAAGTCTTTTAAATAGATTTGTTCACATCCAAGGCATTCCTCTAAGGAACGGCCACATATTTCGTAAGAAGGATGATTATCTACAGGTGAACAACGTACAAGAATACTGTTATAGACTTGGATCCATTTTCAGGCGTAAATAAAGTAAGGAAATTGCAATATTGTGGCATACAATTGACGATCTGACTTAGGAGTGGTGTTCTTATAATTCCAACATTGCTTCGTGGTCTTTAAGGAGTGTTGTGGAATGCTTTGAAGATCTTGAGACCATCTGAAGCCTTTGGGTGTTGTTTCAAGTCCAACACCAAACCTGATTAGCTAACGAGATCTTCGGAATTAGTGAAATGGACACTAGTAGAGTCCCCCACCTGTCTGTTAGAGTAGCAAGATAAGTAACGAACTCAGTGTCACCAATAAGTGTTAGGGTTTCCTCTCAACCTTGATCCTCATACAGTACACCTATAAGAAATAGATTCTTTAAGATTTAAGTTCTAGTGGGTACCACTAGAGCCAAGTAGAATAGATTCGGTGAAATCAGCAGAGATAATGTAAAAGCTATCCAACCACCGGACAAAAAAAAATTCTGTTACACAATATCAAGTTCTATCAATGGGGACCGCAATTAACAAGTGAAAAAGAAATTAAGCCAAGATAAGTCAAACACAGATAGGCCTACTTTAATGTGTTACTGCTACCGAAGAAATTGAAAATGCTAAAGATAGAATGAAACACTCAAAAGTGAAGGGTAAAGAAGAATACCAGTGAATTTCGGCCCTGGCCATCAACAAATGCTCGTCCCATGCGTCCTTCAATGAATGTTCACCTTAGCCGCGACACCGAGCACCGTCGGGAAGAGACTCCCACAGTTTTACGGCAGAGAGAACTGAGGAACTCTGATGCTGGGGAGCGTGTCACAGAGACAAACTCTAAATGTATATTCTTATAATAAAAGTAAATAAAAAGAAATTCAGGGAAATAGGCACCTTGGACGTTGGTGTTTCTCTGTTGGGGTGAAGCATATGGCAGATGGTCAGGTTGGAAAACACCAAAAGAATGTCATTGTTAAAAAAAAAAAAAACAAGCAGCCACCATTTTGACCAGTCCGAGTTCTGCAAGTCCTCTCCTTTGCCACTTATTTTATGGCCAAGCTGAAATCGATTATAAATCTCTACGTTCTTGGTAACATCTGGAACAATAAGGAAATTTTAAGCATGTCACATGCCTATGATAAAATTTTAACTATAAATGTAAAAAAAAGAAGTAATGAGGACAGAGTATGAACAAGGGGGATGAAACAACAAGAGATAGAGGAAAAAATAATGACGGTTGGGTTTCACTGATTCTACTTGCAATCCATCACATCTACTGAAAACCTCATAACCAAAAGATGTTTTTCCATGAAAGCTCGATCTCTTAAAATAAGAGAAAAAAACTATTACCTTAACCCAGGACCTTAGCAAGCCCTAAATGCAAGCATAAAAAATAGTCTTCACTCATTGTAACAACAGCTGAGCCAGTCAAGATTAATCAGCGGTGAAAATGTGAAAAGGATAAGTGCGTAATAGCTTGAATTCCCCTTACGTCACGCATCCCGGAAATCTCTGCTCCCTCTGAGAACGAGTTACGTCAAACCGTCGAGAGAGCCTTCGTGGAAAAGAACGAGGATTAAACTTTATTGAAGGTCAAGATTAATGATCCGTATTCTTAATTCAAATTATAACTCAAGAAATGTGTTTCATTTGTTATTTCTCTTCATTATTCTCATTTTCTCACAGCGTTAGATAAATTCATTTTCTGCATCGTGTTCCATTGGCCTTAGTTTTGTTTCCTCGCTTACTCGTCCATTTTCACTCAACTCTGGCACCTGCAATTGTTAGGTAAAGCCCAAATTAGCGTTCATAATCTCTCTCTCTCTCTCTCACTCTCTCTTTTTGTCCCCTCTTCATCCGTGTCCCTTTAAATATCTCTCGTATCTGAAATTGCATTCTTACTTTTCTTCTCCCTCTCCGAATTTCTTCCACCGTCAACCGAAATGACTAAGAAAAATTCGATCTTTCTAGTGCCCCATTGATTACTTTAATACTCCTGCCGAAACGTTGATGTCAATCAGTCACTCAAGTTATGACTTTGTTGCCTCATTCATCTCTCCACACATAATGGAATATTTACAGCACTTCTTTTCATTAGCATGAATTCCCTTTGATTCATACCTCCCCCACTGCTTCTTTAGGTTCGGTTATATAATAACGTCTTCGTAGATCCCCAACAAGCCACTCTTTGTGGATGAAGTAATAACACTTTTTTGCAAAGTCATCCTTTTCTTTTTTTTAATTTTTATTTCCTTCATTCCGTCCTTCATTATCATATTAATCCATTGTGCGTTACTTTTTTCAGCCTAAATCCTTTCAAAGGTCTTTCTGTTCCCTGCCGAATTTTTCTTCGCGTGTCCTCAAGGCATTCACACTTGCAAAACAACGCCCTTTCCTCCTCTACTTCCACACCCCTTCCCTCCCCAGCCAACCCCCTCCCCCTGACGCGACCCTCTCCAACAGTACTCCCTCCGCTCTAATCTTCATTTCATCCCAAACATGTCTTATCTCCTTTGAAAATGTTTGAGCGGCCAAGATTAAAACTGTTGGGAGGAGAACGAGGAAGAGTTCATAAACACATCAGACGACGTTCAGTTTAATCCCGAAACAACAAAACTTTTCAGCTGTTCAGAGTCTCTTGTCCTGTGAAGGTGTCCAGTACAGTTATCAAAGGTTCCAAAATATGAAAGCATGAAAACAAGATTAAGTGTAGTCAGTGACATCTGGTTAATGACCTTTAGTTAGAGATAGCTTCATATTTATTTACAAAATTTAATGAAAGACAGTGAAATATCTAAAACTAATAGTAAACATAATTGGCAACCCATTCCGTCACGAGTACCATCCAATGACTCCCCAACCTCGCTAAAGAGGAAAAAAATTCCTGTTGTTGAAAAAAAAAATCTTCGGCATAAAGAACGGTTGTCTTTGATGGACTGATTAATATCAAATACCAAGTATGCTGAGATGGCTTTCTCTCTCTCTCTCTCTCTCTCTCTCTCTCTCTCTCTCAAGACCATAAAAACCCAAATGAACCCTTCCTCAGATGATTTCAATTTATTCTTTTAACATCGATTCAAAATCTTTATTTGCCAAACGAGTTAACTCATCCTGCATTCTTTGCAAATGTCGCAATATCTTGCGCAACGCAATCTTTATGGACGAGTATCAATCACATAATTTTGAGACTCCACGGTAAAGGAAAACGTCATTTAGGTCTTCCTTATTCCAATGTGCATTCAGCAAAACGTCGGTTTATGATAATTTGCCAGTGCCAACTAATAAATAGATATACATAATTATATATTCATATATGGAGTCGTTTTTGTTTGAGTATCCCTCTGCACATCTCTCGACTTGTATCAATACAAAAAAATCAAGGCATGTGCATAGACACTATTTACCACAAACACACACACACACACACACACACACATATATATATATATATATATATATATATATATATATATATATATATATATATATATATATATAGAGAGAGAGAGAGAGAGAGAGAGAGAGAGAGAGAGAGAGAGAGAGAGAGAGAGAGAGAGAGTCCCCATTGAATTTGTTGATATTCATGCGCACCTGAAAAACTAGACCACGGATCCAAGAGTTGGAAAACTTGAAAAAAAAAGTCCAAGCTATTTTACGTTCTTAAACTTTAACAGGGCAAACAAAAACAACCGATCTTACGCAAATCTAACAAGAATAAGAAACAGTTCTTTGCGACCATTAAAAGCAGTCTCGATGGTTCATAGAATTAACAAACCGGTCATGCCCACACGTTTCTCTTCTTTTGTAATTACTTGAATTCCTTTGTTTTATTACACTATTCTGGAAGAACTGAATAGCTCCTGATGACCTTAATAATATAATGAAGTCATGGAAGAGATCCACCTTTGTGATTCACATAACAGCATGTGCAGAAATAATTTTAACTCTTATCAGAATTTTATGCATGTCGGTGTCCAATGGGAAAAATATGCACACGTCACGATACGTCTACAGACATTACCAGAAATTGCCAGTTCTGTTATTCTGCTGCCTACGTTCATTCTAGCGTGATTCCAAAAGTAACTGATCGATCTTTAACAAGAGCCGCGACTATCTTGCATAGGCCAATAGAAATCTAGAGCTTCAATCCACCAGATAGCCATGTCGCCAGAACCAGCAGATGTTGACAAGAGAATAGTTCTTTCTTTGTTTCTTACCAAGTACTTATCCTCCCAGAGACACAAGGAAGCTTTTCATATGCTCTGCAGGAGATACAATTCTTTCCGATAACCGTATAGATTACAGATAACTCTCACATGACCTCACACGTGATCTCACCGACGATTCGAGGTAAGAAGTTGAAACCTTGCTCCATAGCACAGACGTTCTCACTTGACCAAAACTTGAACAGTTGTATTTCTTCTCTGTTCACAGCAGATGATCATCTTTACCATTACTTCTTTTAAATAGTAGCAACATGATTTAAATCCATATAGTTACAAAATAATCACTTGTTTGTTCAGTGTCTGTTACCATTCATGAAATCGCACACTATAAAACTAGATGCTTCACCTTCAAGAAACTATGAAGCATTTCCTCATGCATTTCAAAAACTGCTAATCTTTTCTGTAACAGACAACCTTATCACATATCCCATAAAAGTAACTGCTTTGTTTTGAAACTGCTGAGAAAGGTCAAGAGTAAAGTGAAATTTGTTTTAGTGAATTACTTAGAATGAGTAGAAGAGTCAAGTTGTCTCAGCCTCCACCAGTCTAGGACTTTTTTTACATATCCCAATGGAATAGCTAATTCACTTCAAGGCTGATTACCATCAAAAAGCCCAGCAGACTGTAACTGTTCTACGTGCAGACAGTTTCTGTTCACGTGTGACGGCAATGAATCGGCTTCGTGGAATTTCGCAAGGATAGACCACTTTAAGAGCAACCTGCAGCCACCAGTTGTGCCACTTCTTTGGAAAACTACTCAGTTGTTCAGCATATAAACCTACGATTTATTTTCTGAAATAATGCACAGTAAAATAACATTTTCTCTCCATGGCATAAAAATACCTTGCTGGGATTGATAATTACAATACAGAACTACAGTTATACATGACCCATAATTACCGAGTAGATGTAGCAGACAGGAACACAATTACATCATATGTACAAACAAAATTTCAGTAGAACTGATATGAATTTCTAAGTGTGCCTATTTAGGAGCGAGTGTACAGAATGTGCACGTACTTACATGAGAACATACATGCGTGGGTTGAAATGTCCCTTTGCTTTCACGAAACCGTCCTGCTACACCACCAAAGCTGAGAAAATGGAACTCAGGCATTCAGAAGCAAAAGTTAAATCGAGAAAATACTCTTTTAAGCTTAAGCCTCTTTGCCTACGAAGTTCCCTCCAGATATATTGCTCCCAGGTATGGGTGGTTAGAAAAACTGGATGCGTAGCGTATACCAATGAGGCCATAAATTAATTAATTGGCCCGCATCGATTAAGCTGTCGAGTTTCTTCGGTTCCCGTAAATTTAGTGCTATTTGGCCCAGGGGGAGAGACGCATACTTTATAATTGGGCAGCTGTGGTAATGCTGGAATTATCGGAGGATGAGGGATGATGGAAATTATGGTATGTACACACACACACACACACACACACATATATATATATATATATATATATATATATATATATATATATATATATATATATATATATATATATATATATATATATATATATATACAAAAACAAAATCATATAAATATAATACCTATACTTCCACAACTTTAGTTGCTTCTTATACCTACAAAGAAGGCTTATCATATATATAAATATATATATGTATAATATATATATATATATATATATATATATATATATATATATATATATATATATATATATATATATATATATACATACATATATATATATATATATATATATATATATATATATATATATATATATATATATATATATATATACATATATATATATATATATATATATAAAACTTCTACAACTTTAGTTGCTTCCTATACTTACAAAGAAGGCTTATCATACCCACTTCTTCATCCACCGCTCTTGCAAGGTCTCTTGTGCTTTCCCGATTAATAAGACTTCCTTTCCATCCCTCTTCCTGCCCATTTGTCTAGCACTCTCTAGGACTTCCTTTCCTCTTAAAATTCCCAAATTTTACACTCTTTTCACCTCCCTATCATCCTCCATTCTTTCTACGTGGCCAAACCACCTCAAAGCTCTCTGCTCCATCCTTTCACCTACTCTGACCGCTCACTGTTGTCTCTCCGGATCTCTACATTTCTTACTCTTTCTCTTCTTTTTACGATACATAATATCTACGCATACCACCTTAACCTTTTCCCTTTCATTCGCAATTAGCATCCACACTTCACTTCCAAAATTCCAGAGCTCAAGAGCACTCACTTCTACATATTAACTTTTTTTTATCGTTGTGTGTGAACAAAGAGCGATCGCAAATTGAAATCGTTAAAGGCCATTTCAAACAACAGACATTTGTCAAAATGGTGCATTTAAACTTCGAGAGAAAGTAAAATTATATCAGTACAGTATATTAGGTTACAACCCTTTGCAGCCAGCTGTTTGGTCTTCGTCACTCGTGAATGCTATCACTTCCCTGTTCAGAATCCCACAGGAATGACAATTTGGTCGCATTTGGCCTGGGTCTCTTCTGCCTAAAGGTCACTTTAACTTCCTAGTGCAGTAGCGTCCAGATTGTAACACTTATTGCCACAGTGGTGGCAGTCCTCAGTAGAATGACTTGACATAGGTGGGTACTATTGGGCTCAGTAAAGAGAGGTTCATGTGCCATTTAGTGGACGATTCTTCATCAGAGGGATACCTTGCTCTTCATTACGTACTCCTCTGCTATGGAATAGGATACATTCAAATACCACTGGCTTAGAAGAGACTTCATAAGGATGCAGTGTAAAAGTAGCACTGCTAACTACAGCCACGGACGCAGTCAGTTTTTTAATTGGCCCAGTTTGACACACAATCGGTATGACTGGTAGCACTTGCTCCTACCAAGCGAGGGGACCGAGGTCTAACTCCCGGGCGAATGCATGCACACTGACATTCCGTTAAAAGACCATTGCGTCTCTGTTGACCTACAGAATGAACTGTACACCTGGTAATTAGACGACGTGGTGGTAGTGGTGAGAATTTATTGGAACTTGTGGCTAGAAACATCATTCCGACAGATTTGCTGAGAATTGAAAGTATAACACTTCTGTGTCACTCACTTTATGTATATATATATATATATATATATATATATATATATATATATATATATATATATATATATATATATATATATATATATATATATATATATATATATATATTGTAATGAACCGCAGCTGGTTCAACAGGTTCTTTAAATACAAAAATATCGGGACTGTAATGACTGGCAGAAATGGAGGTAAACAGAAGAGGAAGGAGCTGACCAACAAAAAAAGTGACCTGAAACTAATTTATTATAACAAAGTTATTTACATTATATACAATGAGTCAGTTTCAAAAGTCAGTACATATATGAGTATAACGTGAATGACAGGAACATCATAACAGAAATGCCATAAACCTTAAATAAACTCAAAAATACAAAATCAACTCATTCAGTAAATATTAAACAATTAGCAAGCATCATTAATAATAATAGCTTTTCCTGAGTCAGTTAATCATTTTTAAAAATGGAAACAGCAAAACAACACCTCTTACATAAATGCAGTGTTAAATACTAATCATTTCTGCACAAGGCTCACACCATAATCAAATTAAACAGGCTACAAACCCTCACACTAAAGTTCTTTAACACAATAAACATGTTACATTCAATGAGCAGCGTTACTCAAAAATCAAAAGTTACGTCATCAGACGAAATCAGTAAAGTCGTCGAAACACGGAGCGATGCCAAACAGATAGTCACACTCAGACGGACTACCGAAACAGCTACAAACTGCTTACAAGGAGGGTGCCAAACAGACAGCCATACTCAGTTGAACTGTCGACACAGATACAAGCGGCTTACAGGGACAGTGCCAGTCAGACAGCCGCACTCGGTCAGACTGTCGAAACAGCAATAAGCTGCGAATGGAGACGATGGCCCCCACAGGCACAAGGACAGGATCGTCCCCCAACATTCTCGTCGAAGTCACCGGCGATGACAGAGATACAGACGAAGAATGAACTCCCTCGCCAACAGGTAAATCATACCTGAAAAGCTGCTCCATAACTGACTCTCTACGAGCAAGACATTAGCTGCTCGATTCCTAGAAACTGACTAACGGCGTCCGGCCAAACTCCTCAGTCGTCAACAATCCTGCCAGCGTGGCAAGACAACAAGACAACAATCAACACTCCGATTGTTTCAGGGGAACAACCACAAAGCCACTAAACCTTACAATATATATATATATATATATATATATATATATATATATATATATATATATATATGTATATATATATATATATATATATATATATATATATATATATATATATATATACATATATATATATATATATACACACGTATATATATATATATATATATATATATATATATATTTATATACATAAAATGTCTTAACCTTTTAAAGAGGAGTATAAAGCTCCAGTCGATTTTAATTTTCGGCCTCATATCAAGTCTTTTTGGATGAGGTCGCTAGCTTCATAACCTTTTCCGCTCTGGCAGCCATTAACTACAGCTGACTAACCACCAGTGCATAATTCACTCCCTAATTCACCCCTATTTGTGCTTGGTCTCTGGTCTTTCAGCATGTAAGAAAAGTTTTGGAACCAGTGAGCCACTGTAGGCATGCGCAAGAGCGAGCGGGAAATAAATGTAGACATATAGTTATATCGGTGATTGTTTCAATAAAATGCCTAACCTTAAAGAAAGTTAAATGTTAACTAAGAGAATACGAAAGAAGTAAAGTAATGAGCAATTTAATTAGTTCCTTAAAAATAAGAGTTTCCTGTTATCGTTCTCAGGATATCGGCCTGTTTGCCAAACATGTTCTGAACATGTTGTAAGTGGATCTCTTTGGATCCTCAGAGTAGGCTCTAGGAAAGGAACTTTATACCTGATTTTTTTTTTAGGAAAAACGTTCGTGTGTGTTTTTTTCCCAGAGGCACACCCAACGAAGAGAACAGCATTTTTATTTCATTTTCCTTCCCTGTTAACAAAGACGTTGTGTCTATTAGAGCGGAATGTGGAAAATTAAACGTTTCTATATTGAAGTCTAGGTAAATAGATGAAACTTTATGCATCATACTTCTAATACTGAGAACTGTCCATATATCTGTTGTCAGAGATATTAATTCTATTATCTGTATATAGTCCTCTTTTGACCTGTTTCCAGTATGCGCATCCTTGCGAATACCTTTAGAATTTTATTGATCAACAAATAATTTTTACAATTTACCTTTCTCGCATTTTACACGGTCCTCTGTCTTTCTTTTCAGGTCTGTAATAAAGAACAAGAATAGATAGAAGATTACACCCAGACGTTAAATAATACTCTCCAGTGAACCTTCCTCTGCATATTTATTGACGTATATGCGACGAAAGAGCGATGGAGTGTTGAAATCGTCAGGGACACCATAACGAATTCACAGCTACCAAAAGGCACTCGGAAGAAAGCAGAGAAAGCTCAACTAGGGAGACTTCCTCAGCCCCTGGCATCGCAAGCATTGCAGAAAGGTGAGGCGGACGTCATCGTCCAAGGACGGCGTAGAAGCACGCGCTCTCCTCAGCAGTCCGGACACGCTTTTAGGACTGCCAGGTAGCCACTTCAAGCATCCTTGAAACCCCGGGAACACTATTCATCAGGACCCTTGGAGTTAAAAAGGTAATAGCTATAAAAGACTTCCGTTCGTGTTCTACGCTGCGGCTGGCGAAAGAAAGGAGGTGGGAACAGAGTGCGGAGAGAATAGAAGAGGCGGATGACAAGTGAGTGAGTGGCGTGGAGAGAGAGAGAGAGAGAGAGAGAGAGAGAGAGAGAGAGAGAGAGAGGAGAGAGAGAGATGGAAATCTAACCAAAGTTTTTTTTTTTTGTCATATTTCTATTCTTAATTTTCAGTTCATGCAGTGAACATGGGGTCTAGACGTCTTTGGCAAACAAAAAGTCCCATTTCTTCCATCATGTGCCAATTGCTCTTCTATTCATGTCTTTCTAATTATATCAAATTCCCAGTGGGACCCAACATTCCCATGTACAGAAAAATTATGAAAGCCTTTGCAACATGTATGACCATTGTAGCACGAAACTCATTTAGGCATTTTGTTGGTACAGTACTGCTGTAATGTAAATGACAGTTGATACGGAACTCATCTCAATGAACAGAATATGAAAGAGCATAAAGCTATTTGGCTTCATAGCCACTTCCAATTGCCCTCATATTCCTATAAATCATGTGACAATAATTGGCTAATATTTGCATAATGGCCATTCCAGCAGATATTACCAAATTTCGTTAACTGTTTTGGCTCAGAATAAACAACTAAATACCCTAACAGTTTGTCTGATCTTGTGTTTCTTTCTTTTTTTCCATTTGGTGTAAGTGAAAGCCTTATGTCCGTTTGTCCGAAAGACGGGCAAACAGACAGACAGACAAGAGACAGACAAATAGTTCAAGACCTGAGTCCTCTTCTACCCATTTAGAGAGAGAGAGAGAGAGAGAGAGAGAGAGAGAGAGAGAGTCAGTTCTATTGTTCCTTTATTCTAAATATAGAAAGGGGGTGACTGGACTTGCGTATTATTTATTTAAATCTTACTAAGGGAGAGAGAGCGGAAGAGAATGGGGCCTTGCAACATTCAACTTAAATCGAAAAAGAAGAAATATTTCTCTCTCTCTCTCTCTCTCTCTCTCTCTCTCTCTCTCTCTCTCTCTCTCTCTCTCTCTCTTTTCCTTTTCCGAAGAAGAGAATAAACCGTCGGTCTATTTCTGTCGTGTTTTGTTAACATAATACACAACAAATGAGATGTCAAGACGCTCAGAAATTTTCTTACGGAATTAATGTTGCATAAAAAGTCCCGACAGTCTCTCGCACTTCTATTCTCTATCACTCTTCCTTGGCAGTTCCTTTTTTCTGTGTATTTTTCCACGCATTTTGACTTGATATGGCTCTTTCTGTTAACATATTTTCTAATAGATACACATTGCGTATTTACGTGTGTTATGCGTATAAAAACACACTCACATGCACACACACGCACGTACACACAAACATACACACATATATATACGCATACATACATACATACATATATACATATATATATATATATATATATATATATATATATATATATATATATATACATATATATACTACATATATACATATATATACTGTATATATACTAAATATATATATATATATATATATATATATATATATATATATATATATATATATATATATATATATATATATATAAACATAAATGCTATACACTCTTCTACCGAACGCATTATTTCATTATTTCACTTCCCAGAAAATAAGATTTCTCCAGTAGACACGACTACAGCAGTTTCTTAATCTTTCTCCTCTCCTTTCATCATGGTCCTGAGAGGTGTTTTAGGCAATCTCTTTATACCCATTTTAAGTAGACAGGCGACTTCACTTCATAAATTTTCACATTCACCTTAACAATGACCTGGCTGTTTTTATTTACTTACATATCTTCCTTTCCTCGTATACAGTTTTCTGCATTAACTTAAACTAGACCCTGTAATTTCATCAAAATGTTCTCAGTCTTCTCTTCTTTGGCTTTTGCTAAGCTTCCCTCGTTTCTCTCGTCTCCTCTACCTCCTCCATACACACACATACACACACACACACACACACACAAAACACGCTAACACGGCTTTTTAAATCATTATTTTACTATTTTTTATCGATATCCGTAAAATTAACTTCTAATAATTAGTCCGAGCCAAAGACTTACATTCTTTCTTTAATCTGAGTTTTACTCCAACCTGAATTTTATTCTTATAATTTGGCTGAGGATAAAAATATACACTTAAAACAGCTTTCGTTCACGCAAACGTGCCGTCAAAAAGTAGAAAGTATGAGCACAGATTAAATAAGAAAAATTAATAGCAATAAGTTAACAGTCTAACTTATGAAATTTAGACATCTTATTTTCTGTTATCTTCCCTAAGTCTGTTTTACCACAGGATGTGTAACCGACTTAATCCTTTTAATAAAAGATTCAGCTATAGGTCACAATGTACTGAATATCTGAATGGTACCGAAAAACACTTTTAAAGTACTAACGCCTACATTAATCATACAGGAATGTAACAGGAATGTAGCAATATGCAGTATGTAGTATTATTCAAAAGTGCTCAGAACCGCTCTTTCAACAGTAAATCCTAATCAGTCTATGATAGTGCAATACATCTGATTATAACACGGTTGAGTATATTTCTAATACACCTTTGTCTGATGTCGACAAGAGGGCATTAATAATGGGCAAACAATCGTTCAGTATCGCAAGCGACGATAGAAGTGCAATGTAACTTGACTACATATAAGAGTGGTAGCCTAATTGTTTTGCAACATCTCACTGATTTCTGGGGTATCTAGACTTCGTGACTGAAAGAATCAACAACTGCTTGTACTTTAATAACGATGCTTTCCAGACGAGTCTTCTTTCTGCTTGAAATTAGATTCTCCCGGAAATTCCTTCTTTAGTACAATTTATTTTCTTTGATACTTCTAAGTGCTTTGTGATCCACTGACGAGAAAGCCATGGCTTACATAACCACGGCCTGTTGAGCCAAAGCCGAACAGATGTCAACAACAATGCTCCTAATGAATGTAATAAGATTTAGGAGTAAATCATGTCTATATACAGTAACAGGTTTTTATGAATTCATTATATTATACCATAGAAGTTTCCCAGATTATGCTGCATGAAAAAACTTACAAATATACACTCAGGGCCAAAAGTGGCAGGTATTTTTGATTGCATATCCACATATACAATAGCATAATTATCCTAAACCTACTCATAACCATCCTCTAACTAATATGTGTTGCCATCGGTTTCTTATGGTAATTATTTATTCGTCCACCTGTATCTTATGATTTTAGTATGTGACACAGTCCTCTCCACTTTCCATTGACATCTCGTTCTTTTATTCCATAAATTCTGATCTGTAATAATATTTATCAGATTTTCTTAAAATTCTTTCCGCCCCTCTATCTTATTCTCAAACAGAAGACTAGACGCTTACAGCCACGTATTCCAACACAAGCTTATTTCACATGCACCGAAGAAGCCATTCCTATGTTTACATTTTCTACCAAACATTTGCTTTCGTTGTGGAAATCTCTAAATTCATAACACAACCTTGGGTCAAACTGAACTACAAAGCAAACCAGGCACTTGCCCCTTTACAATTTTCAACACAAGTTTTGCTTTTGTAAAGAAAACTTCCAACCTAATAACACGCCCGGGTCTTAGACTTAATTGCACACCAAACCAGGCATCCTTATGTCCAAATATTCTATCATAGTTCTGGTTTTATCACAAAAACTCTTCATCTTATGATACACCCTTCCTTCAGACTTATTTCCATACCACATGTCATCTCTTATATCAACCTTTTCTAGCACAAGCTTCACTTGCTTTCCTCTTGTACACCAAAATCTTTTATATAAAATCTTAATGGTAGAGCTTTATTACCACAAGTTTCTCATTGCTTTATCATGCAATATTCTTTCCTTATCGTATCATTTGTAGCCGTACACAAATGCATACTCTTTAGCACGAGCATACATCTATGACCGCGCTTAACTGAACCTAGACGGCGAAGTTCATAGATCAGCATGTGAAGTTATACATACAAATAAAATGTGTATGAATGCATTCACAGAACCTCACACACACATGCACACATATATGTACATATGTATATATAAGTGAATAGATATATACATACATTATATATATATACCTATATATATGTGTGTGTGTCTATATAAACCAGAAGAAGGCGGGCAGAAGTACACAGGAATTTTACATGCTAACAGCTTATTCCATCTTCAGGGAATTCTACAATCAATAAAAATAAAAAGGTTTAAAAACTATGTATAAATGTTTAAAAATTAAAATTAACAGTTATCTATGGGTTAACTGTAGGAAGATATTACACTTTAAACACAAAATGCACAACCGGTTACATCAAAAACATTTACTGTAAAATGCACAATATTTCACAAGTATACAAGTTTTGAACACATTCACAAGGTTCAAAAGAAGGGAAAGAATCTAACCTCCCAGAACAAAGTTTAAAAGTAAAACTAAAAGCAGAGGTAAAAGTTAGGCAACAAGAAACGTTAAGAACAAAATCATGACTAAAAAGGGTTGAACAGCTGGGGACTGTGTTTAAAGACGAAAAAACTAGTTTAATAATCAGTGTTTCCTCAATTAATAAGTCTTTGGAGTTGTTAGCCTGTCCAGATATTTCTCAAAAGTGTAAAACGTCCATCGAAAACAAGGATGGACGTTTTACACTTTAGAGAATGATTTCTTGTGTTAGATGTTTCTGAGTTGGACAAGCGACATCTCGTTTTATAAAAGACTTCCTTATGAGAGTCAACCCGTACCCTAAGAGACGCTTCGTGGATCCCATGTAGGCTCCCACATCACATCTGGGACAGGAATATTTGTAAATCATATTAGACTTCATCAAAGGGCAGAGCTCTTTGATGATGTTTCTAGTTGTTTACGTTTGACTTCTGCTTTTAGTTTTACTCTGGACTTTGTTCTGGCAGGTCAGCACCTCACTATTTTATTAAAAACCATTGTGAATGAGTTAAAAGATTGTGAATTGTTAAATATTGTGAAATTTTACTCCAAACGTTTTGAATGTAACTTGAGCATTTTGTATTTAAGTATATCTTACTACAGTTAATTTGTAGATAACAATTAATTTAAATTTTTCAAACAACTGTACGTAGTTTTTAAACATTTTATTTTTATTTATTGTATAATTCACTGATAATGAAGTAATGTATTGCAAACTGTTTGATTAAACTGATAAAATGTGAAATTCCTGTGCTCCTGCCTGCCTTCTGCTTTCGGTGAACCTAATAAATGGCCTACTACTAGCTTTGGCTACATATATATATTTATATATATATATATATATATATATATATATATATATATATATATTATATATGTGTACATACATAAATATAGTACACACTCGTTCATTATATATATATATATATATATATATATATATATATATATATATATATATATATATATATATATATATATATATATATATATATATATATATAATACACATACAATATATATATATATATATATATATATATATATATATATATATATATATATATATATATATATATATATATATATATATATATATATATATATATATATATATATATAATTATATAGTTGGTTGAGCTAATCATTCGATGGGCCGGAGTTCGATTCCCGCCGCCGGCTGATGAAGAGTTAGAGGAATTTATTTCTGGTGATAGAAATTCATTTCTCGCTATAATGTATTCGGATTCCACAATATGTAGGTCCCGTTGCTATAACCAATTGGTTCTTAGCCACGTAAAATAAGTGTAATCCTTCGGTATATATAATCAGCTCATGGTCTTAAAACAAGCTATATAAATGTAACATTATCAAAACAATAAAAATATGCATAAATATATTCACAGAAGCGTAAATAAAGAAAATTAGAATAATGTTTCACCACGGGAGACGAGGTTTTATGCATCAACATTATATCCAAGACGAATCTCCTATTTTATATCCCTGAGGATATGAATGTGGCAGTAATAAAAACTGTCGTTTTCTTTAAATAATAATTCATATGCAAATGAGTCGCGGTTATCTCTCCAGTTGCTGCTCAAGCCTGGTTTGGAAATTGCGTTTGCCATGAAGTGAAATGAAAGCTGGATTACTTGTAAGCATAATCTTGTACAAACAAAAAAAGTGTATGATTATGTATTATCATGTTCGGGGAATACATGACTTTGCGTGGGATTAAGATTTTTGAATATTACTGGAGAGCATTTGGGATGTAGGTTGCATTTGGGTGAAATGTATATTGACAGTGGATATATATATATATATATATATATATATATATATATATATATATATATATATATATATATATATATATATATATAGAGAGAGAGAGAGAGAGAGAGAGAGAGAGAGAGAGAGAGAGAGAGAGAGATAGAAAGAATTAGAATAATGAATAATACGTCCACTGAACGTGTATGAGAGTTTGTGTGTGTGTGTGTTTGATAGAGAGAGAGAGAGAGAGAGAGAGAGAGAGAGAGAGAGAGAGAGAGAGAGAGAGAGAGAGAGATTAATACACCATTAGAATGAGAGAGAAAGAGCGAGAAAGAGAGAAAGCTGTCTGTGCTGAATCCGAGCGACGAGACACTAAATCATTTACGCATATTGTTCCGTAATTCAATTTGAATTACAGCAAAATGACTCAGCTCATCTGAAATATGTTTAGGTTATACAAAGCTCGGTCTGTGAGGCCATAAACCGGTATTAATGTAAAATTAAACATTCTCTCTCTCTCTCTCTCTCTCTCTCTCTCTCTCTCTCTCTCTCTCTCTCTCCCCCCATTTTATAGTGGGAAATGTGGGTATTTCATAATTGTCTAATAGATTTCAGCTTTCATCATCCCGATGGTTCATTAAACACGTAATCTGAAAGCAATCGTCCAAAGATTAGGTTATTACAAGATCGTTAATCCGCAGGCACATTTAGTGGAGCCAAGCTCAGGACTACGGCAGCATTAGATATAATGTTTTATAAACTTTCATTAGAATTTGTGAAGTCGTTCGGGAATGGGCGGGGGGGGTGAGGGGGATGATGACGCATTCCAATTCCAGGAACTCCGACCAATCTCCTATGTCGTCAGTGTTTTATCGTCTGGTATCCTTTCCTGTGATATAGGTATAGCTTTTTATGCCACATCTTTTCATTGAAATTGTTCTAAAGATATAATGGTAATATGATGGGTAAATATTTACGATGAATTCCACTGAAATTCCCCCGATAGGCAAAGGAAAATTAATAGAAGGGTATCTTTAAGGTTCTCGGCTTCACCTTCAACGAGTATTTCGTATCAGGTATATATGAAGCCAGTAGTATCACCTTATATCGAATTCCCTATATCTTGGGAATAACTTACATCCAAGGGTAATCATAACTGATAAGTGCCTCTGCACCGGCAAGGATTCGAACTAGGGTCAATGGTTCAGATACAGTGATAGACGGTCGACTTCACCATTCGGCTATAAAACGTTATAAGTTGATATCGACTCTGCTGTACATATTCCCGTCGAATACAGGTTTTACACTTGAAATCAGCCTATCTCCATCATGACAGCTGACAGATAACCTTGTACCTCTCGGCAAATAATGAAGTACAGTAAATTAAGTGATATTAATGGCTTAATATTTGTACGTACAAAGATATCGCGTGGCGATTAGCGACAACTTCATATATATATATATATATATATATATATATATATATATATATATATATATATATATATATATAAAATTATTATATTCTGAGGCCAGTTGGGTTTTTCTGTCAAATGCCTTAGGGGCCAACACCTAGTTCTCGGAATATAAGTAATAAATGTAATGACTAAGCTGACTTAACTCGATGTCACATCTAAGTAAACAGAGAAGTGGAGGTCGCCTTTCAAAACCAGTCAGATAATTCTAAATTGAGTTTATTTACAAACTGAGTAATCAAGAAATTAATAAGAAATGACTGACCGAGCAGCAAGCAAGGCACATACAATGTGCAATAAAAGTAAATAACTGAGTCTGAAAGGGCTACAGCCCTGAAAGAGTTTGACACGCAAATGAAAACCACTACTGTTGAGACTGATTGATAGTTTCTAGTTAGCGCAACGTGAACGCAAAGAGGGAACTGTGTCAAGTGTCCCTGGACCGCTGATAATCAGAAGACTTGCACGTAGCAAGATGGCAGTTAAACGTCTAAGGCTATTTGGTTCACAAGGGCAGTGGCAGACCACTTGACGAGCCAGATAACAGGATTCTGGAAGAGAATTCCAGGTTAGCATTCAGATCAAATTACTTTTTCTCTCATGAAATTACTTATGCACGATGGAGGAAATTATCAATTAGATTTAATTAGCACTTGGTAACACTATGGTGGGAATTATCACAGAACTAATTTAATTTGAGCTTGGAACAAGTCGTGAGGGCAAATGTGCGTGCTAGGCTGTGGGAAACAAAGGGGTTTTGTTTTAGGAGAATGAAAAGTTGGAAACACTGAAAATGGAGAGAAATTCATGAGAAGAGAAAGATTACTGGCGGTCATTGCAATTTCAGACGTACCTTATTGCATTTGTGCATGGAGCTCGCTCACAAAAGACGAATTTCAACTGCCGAAGTTCCGACACCTGGCCAGTAAGAGGCAGAAAGACCACACTAATTGCGTGCGTTCGCGGTCTTCCCCAGAGTGTGTGTGTGCGTGGTCGCGATGATCTTCGAGTTGAAGCGTTGGGGCCCCAGTACATCGGTCGATCTGAAAGAGCAATAACAGCCAGCAAAAAGGTCGAAGGGGAAATAGGTCTAATAGCTAAGGCTACTATGGTCAGCACAGCAGCCCAATTGCGGTCCTGACTGGTCCTTCTATCCATAACGACTTTTTGTCCCCTAAAATCATACGATGCGGGGGCTAAGATGTTGGCATGGTCCCCCCAAAATCAGACGATATGGGGGTAGGATTCTACATAGGTCCACCCCCTGGTGGAGTCTCGTCCAGCCGCCATTAAATTTGATTTCCTAGCTAACGGGCTAAAGGGACGAATTTTCTAAATACGTAAAAAAAAAAAAAAAAAAAAATATATATATATATATATATATATATATATATATATATATATATATATATATATATATATATATATATATATATATATAGAAAAAGATAATTAGTTAGCTGGGACGTAAAACTTAAGAACAAGTAGTAGAAGATGCTCTTAGTTATAAGGTAAAGAAATAGCTATCAAAGATGCGAGATGGAAATATGCAAATGATGAGTATGAATGTAAACATGTGTACACATATTTACATACTGTTTTTTGAAAAGAAAATAAAGACTGAAAGTATTAAAAATACCAGCATCGATTTCATTGATTCAACAAGATATACAGGAACTAACAAAGGAGTCGCTGACTTGGATAGAGGTCAATCGGATGACTAATTAGCGAGATGGTATTCGCTAATGAAATAAAGAAACTGCAAACTTTTGCAGGGATGTTTGTCGCTGCTTCACTGGTAAACGATATTGCTGATTCGTTTTCTTCTGCAAGAAATGGTGCCAGACAATCTCAACCAACAAGTCAGTCAAATGAATGGTCACTGCAACTTAACCGCCATATATTTGCGTAGTTAGCCTCAGGTTGTACAGTACACGCACAAGTAATGATTGAGTTTTGTAGGGTATTTAACGCTGGTGATACCCCAGCGGGAGGGGGAGATAGTACCGTCAGTGCACCTCAATAATAAAATTTAGGGTGTTTACAGCACTCCTTTGGCCTCTAGCTGTGCCCATTTTTTAGCATTTTACTTTCCCTCCATTCCCGCTTCCTCCCTTCAATTTTGCTGTCTAATCTCTCTATTACTTCTTACTGCAACTATTGGGTTTTCTCCCTGCTCCACCTTTAGACCTTGT
>NC_089763.1:51432586-51445086 GCF_040412425.1 Macrobrachium rosenbergii
TGAATGAGTACCCATGCTAAAACAGGCCATCATAATACCTTTCAGTCATGGGCTATGGGAACAATAAAAATTTTGACAATGACAGGGCGCTTAATAGATGCACACAGCAATTCCACAGCAGATAACTATAAAACTTGCTAAGACTTGTGGGCAATTTATCTTAATTCTAATGGCTGCAATGACCTCATCACTTCTCTGTTTCCATAGATTTATGGCAAGGCTTTCTGCGAAAGCCTAAAACTCATGAAGGAAAAGATGAAAAAAAGTCTTCTTCTCGTATGGATTCGAACACAGGGTGGTAAGATGACTGATGTTAGGGCTTAGACAATTACACTATCATGAAGTTTAACAGCCTGTGCTAGCCCAAAGCTATTCTAATCTCTAACAACAAGACTACGGCTACGAGGAGAGTCCAGTCATAGTAATAAATTGAATTGAAAACGTGACACGGTTCCGTTATCTTCAAATCAAGCAAATATAAATAATCTCTTTAAAAACCGGTAAAAGTTGTACCCTTAAAACAAAGTAATGAAATTAACAAAACAGTCCTAATTATAATTTTTAAATTCAATGTACCTGGGAACTTGAAAGGGTATTCTAAATTTTGACAAAATCAACTTAATGATCAGATTTGAAAATATTCAGTCGTTGCTCCATAGTTTCTAAACTCCAAAACCATCCAACAGAGACAATGAAACAGTTTCATGGTAATTTGTAGGTAGTTAAAAATCGTAGTGGTTCTTCCTACGGGCAAAGGAAAATGTATTAGTAACTATAGAAAAATTTCCAATGTCATTTTTATGATTCATTTTGGAAACTGTAGCCCTCTGCCTCCCACTAACGAAATACTACAGCTTTTTTCCTCGTAGGAGAGTAGTGCCGTCAGTGCACCTAACGGGGTGCACTGTAGGCATCACTAAAGGTTCTTTGTAGCGTCCCTTCGGCCCCTAGCTGCATACCCTTTCATTCCTTTTACTGTGCCTCGGTTCATATTCTTTTTCTTCCACCTTGCTATCCATCCTCTCCTTACGATTGATTCATACTGAAACTGTGACGTTTTCCTCCAGTTACACCTTTGTAACCTTTTAATCTCTATATTTTCCTTTCAGCTTTGAATGACCTCATAGGTCCCAGATCTTGGCCTTTGCCCTAAACTCTATATTCCATACAACGTTTTTCCGGATATTTGCAGAGAATCGAAGAATTATGACGATTACAGTTTTCATCATAGTAAAATTAGCCATGAATAATAATACATTTATGAACTTTAATACATAAGTAAATAAAGTAATTAGGAAAGAGAAATTTTATCCAAACTGGCATCAGAAAGAATTTTATTTTCGAGCTTGCTTATGGAAATCTCTTATTCCATGCATACTCAATGATGAGAATGCTGATAATACTGAAATATACAGGAGAGTATTCGATAACTCATATTATTGATGAAATGTATCAGTATCGAAATAGGAGAAACGCTAAATGGTACGGAAAAATAAAATGACAGAAAGAGAGTACTCTCACTTACAGATCCCAACACCGGTGATTTTACGCAGTCACGACGACATTCAAATATCCATATTTAACCAGCTTGCATTTATTTTAAAATTCAGGAAAAAATACAAGAGAATAAAAAAATCAATGTAGAAGGACAAGGCTTAATCGCTGCCACTCGAAACATCGTCCTTGGCATTTACCCGCCCACACAAAAAACTGAACGCAAAAAAAAAAAAGAAAAAAAAAACTCGAATATTACGCAATAATCATTCCGAGGTTTCCCCTCCGAATCCGTACCTACTCGGATAGGGCGCTCTTCTAGTTTTTATACTGCCATGAAAATTAAGCATAATTGCCTAGAGCTAATCGTATGTTTAATGGATAATTAAAAATAAATGGACAGCGCGGAAAATGATTTCGGTTCTCGAGAGAGCAGAGGAATCTTGCGTTTTTATATTAATTTATATATATACTGTATACTGTATATCGCGTCTATGTCTGTCTGTGAGCCAGTCAGAGCCATTCAGTGAATCTCGCCTTTCGATGCCCACCCGAAACAATCGATGACGTCCTCCATATGAGCTATGACCGCCATTATGCCATCGTCAGTCAATCAGGAGGCTTCAAGGTTAGTACGATCTCTCTTCAGAGAGAGAGAGAGAGAGAGAGAGAGAGAGAGAGAGAGAGAGAGAATCTCGGAGACTTGGGGTGTAGTACACAGGCGGGGCGGGGGGATGTATCCGAGTGTGATCATCAATAGTGTGACGTTCGGGTCCACCAAAGAGACAATGAGTGGTTGAGAGATCTCTTAACGTCATCTTAAAAGACCCCTTGACCTTATTTAGTGGTGTCTTCAGTTATCGACCCACTAGGACACCTCCCATCACCCCCTCATTATGCCACCTACTCGTACGGCGCATGCGTCCGATCACTCGCTGGCATTTTCTTTCTCTGTCAATTATTTCATTGCTTTCCAGCATGCAACCCCTCTCTTTCTCTCTCTCTCTCTTTCTCTCTCTCTCTCTCACACACACACACACACACTTGAACACAAGGTAAAGAATTTAGTGATACGATAAGGTTTTTTTTTGTAATAGACTTTTCCTTAAAATCTTGGCTATTAGTTTTGGATGAGTCATCTTAGAATGAAAACGTGGCTATTATTTTCGATAAGGAGAAAATAAAAACAATAAACCTCTAGGCAGAAAAGCATTCACGCATCTAATATAGGAGTGAATGTTTCACCACTCATTAAGTACATTATACAGTAGACTTTCGAAATATCCTTTATTTTTTTAACTTCGAAAATTTTATTTTCGCTGCTGTCTAAGATTTGACGCATGCTCTAAAACATTCAAGATATTTTACAAAGGAATTTAGATCTTAAAGGTCTTTTCCTTTTTTGCAAAAGGACCTTAGTCACGAAATATTGGAAGGTATCGCACTGAATATTAAATAAAATTATTTTGACTCTATAACAGTACCATATATCACGCGCAAGTGTCATATAAAGTGTAATATAAATGATATTCAGCCACGAAAAGCATTTTCCTCTTGAGAAAGCGAGTGTCCGGAGGGAAAAGCTGTGGCAATCACAGCCATCTTTGACTGTAGAATTTAGGTTGAAACCTAAAAACATAAGATGTTTCTAAAGATCCTCGGCTATTTCGTGAATCGGTTCAGAAGCCTATTATCAGAGCGTTGTCATTTTACTGTTTTTTTTTAAGGGAGTTACAATGTAACTTGTGGAAGCAGCACACCCCATACTTATGAGAACGTGATGATTTTCAAAACATTTATATATATATATATATATATATATATATATATATGTGTGTGTGTGTGTGTGTGTGTGTGTTTATATTTATATATATATATATATATATATATATATATATATATATGTGTATATATGTGTGTGTTTATATTATATATATATATATATATATATATATATATATATATATATATATATATATATATATATATATGTATACATATATATGTATCGTGTACCTTTTGACCCTATCATAACCATCTTGTTGAATGAACCTTTCAATATTTTTCAGTCCTTGTATGAATGAGGAACTATTCTATTTGTGCTGACGTATGCTCATTGCTACACAGGGTTTTCACTTGAATTATATTATTACATAACTCATATGACAAAACAGTCAGCATTGAGTATTATATTTATTCATTCCTTTTAAAGACAACAATATATCCAAAAATATTTGGCAGATCATTGTAAAGATGTTCCTGGTTATGAATAATATATAACTTTAGAAGCTCAGGTAGATCTGAGTTACGAATTACTGGCTTAGAGTGAACACTGAAGAAGTTTAGTGAAACGTACGACCTGGATATCACTGGGCCAGGAGGTATCGAGGACTTTAGACGCTAATGTACCATGTTTTAAGGCAAGATGGTTTCTTTTGAATGGTTGTGGACCCCTTGAGGAAGGAAATACTATATTACCTTGATGATGTTATATATATATATATATATATATATATATATATATATATATATATATATATATATATATATATACATATATACATATATATATATATATATATATATATATATATATATATATATATATATATATATATATATATATATATATATATATATATATATATATATATATATATACTGTGTATCTTTTGACTATCTTAATTTTCATATTGCATAAAATAATTGCATAAGATAATTGTGTATTAATCTTCAAGTTTTTAGCAACAAAAAATAGAAAAATAAGGAATCTTGTAACAGACATTTTTATATTAATATGAGAATACCCATAAAAATTCCCAAACTTGAATCCACTACTGCTTTTTCGGAAACTTTGTTGTTCTTTTCACGGTTCATTTCTTTCTCGCCGATGAATCTTTTTCTACAGAAATTATTTTGATCCCCGAGTTCTTCGAGCTGAAAGATTAGTTTTCCCCCTCCCCGTCCCACCACATCGCGATGGTGACCGTTTACTGTTTCCTATCTTTTTTTTTTTTAGCTAACTGTAAATATCCGCAGCCGATATCACCGAAGCCTCTATCTTGCTTCTGACTGGCCAATTTATTTGAATTATAATCTTTGTGGTCACTGATCACCATGGTATATATTCCAACAGTCGCGATCAACTTAAACAAGTAAAAAATGTGCCGAAGTTTCTTACGCGCAATCGAGTTTTATGTACAGCATATAATGCTGTATGAAACTCTCAGCCACGGCCCATGAAACTCTCAGCCGCGGCCCATGAAACTCTTACCCACGGCCCGGTGGTGGTGTGTTGTTGGCACCTATAGCGGGCCAGACTCATGATATGGCTAACTTTAACCTTTAAATATAATAAAAACTATTGAGGCTAGAGGGCTGCAATTTGGTATGCTTGATGATTGGGGGTTAGGTGATCAACATACCAACTTGCAGGCCTTTAGCCTCAGTAGTTTTTAAGATCTTGGGAAGACAGAAAGAGTGCGAACGGACAGACAAATAGCCATCTCGATAGTTTTCTTTTACAGATAACTAAAAAACAGACTGTAGGTTCAACCTTTTCCTTCAAGGACAGATGATTTTCTTTCCCGCCTCCGCAGAGTTTTGGAATTCTCTCTCGACCTCCGTTTTCCCCTATTCCTATAAACTTCCGACTTAAAGGTGCGGTTAATTCGCTTCTTTTGTAGTTTCCAACAGGCTATTTAAAATATTTGCCCGATTCTTTTCCTCCAGCCCACATTGACTTTCCCCTCTTCTCCTCCCTGGCTTCTTAATTAGGATTCCCCTCTCGCTTATTCGTTTATTGCCTTCTAATTATCTTGTTTATGGTCGAGGAAATTGTTTAACTCCGAAAGTGCTCCGTTAACGATAACGCCGTCCTTGTTTTCTTCTGTTTGTGGTTCTCTCGTTGGTCTCTGCGCTCTCGCTGCTTCTCTTGTTACTTTCTTTATTCATTGATTACGCATACTTTGTCGCTTATTCACTTCTTTATTTATTCATTCTATCGTGTCATCATTTCCTCCATGAAACCCTCTCTCTCTCACTCACCCATACACACACACACACACACACACACACACATATATATATATATATATATATATATATATATATATATATATATATATACATATTTGTGTGTGTGTATATGTGTGTGTGTGTGTGTGTGTGTGTGTGAGAGAGAGTTTCATGAGGGAAGTGTGTAATATCTGTAAATAAAAAGTGAATAAGAGAGTTTCATGAGGAGTAAAATGAATATAAAAGGACTGAATAATTAAAAATATGAATATATATATATATATATATATATATATAAATATTATATAATATATAAATATACATATATATTCTATCCATATATATATATATCTGTAATATATATATATATATATAAATATATATATATATTCTATACATATATATCCATATTTATATATGTATATATATATATATACACACACACACCTGCTTATCTTGTATTTTCTCTGTTTTAGCTCATATTCTCTCCATCCTGCGAAGACTTTCTCTGCCGTTTATTGAATGAAATTCATGACAATGAAAATTTGGTCACAGAATATTAAACCCTCAATCACTTAACGGATTCATTTATACAAGTATCATAACAGTAAAGGCCATCGACACCATTTTTATTTTAGTTTTTTTAAATTTAATACGCAATGCAACCTTCGTACATTTATTTGTTTAATATAAATTGTATTATATGTTCAGCTGCTCATTTGCATACGTAATCATACTCTATTTCAGTCATTTATTTCATAATTACATTCTTAATCTTATTTATATAATCTGACCATCTATCTGTAAGATTTCTAAAAGATTGAGGGAATAATATAAAGGTAGGAATCGCCAGACATTCATTCAGCCGATTAGAAATCATATGATACGGCAATTACTTGAGCTTCTTCTCTCTCTCTCTCTCTCTCTCTCTCTCTCTCTCTCTCTCTCTCTCTCTCTCTCTCCATTCGCATTAACTCTGGGACCTCATTGCTTTGCTCCATCCCTGTCCGTAACCAGCAGAAGCTCTTCAATCACCGACGACCGCGCATTTGTTTGAAGAATCGCCATGCTTTCAAAACTAAAAGATTTTTATGCCAGTGATATTTTGTAGGGACTCTGAATCGGACAAATGTGTTCACTCATTGAAGACCTTGATATAGGCTATATACATTCATTTAGGGATATGATAACGGTTTAACTATAATATTGCTATTGCATTTAATAGCTTATCGCTAGTATTGATGAGACCTCATTATCCGTTATCTCGTTATTTATGTAATAAATACATGGGCCCCATGGAATAAAAACATTTCCCATAACAAGTAACATGCAACACTTGATGAAAGTACTGGTGCTGTCCAATTAAAATGGCGATTTAGTATTCACGAATATTTAACCAAAGGAAGAAATGGTTAAGCATCGGCGGAACTTCAAGATCACTCGTAGAATATAAAGGGGAACCACAAAATGAAGTCTTAAATAATCAGAGCGGAAGTTCAAAATAATCATACCCTTGAGAAAAGGCTTTGGAATTTAACAAATGTCAAAGGTCACTGAACTTCAATGTAATAATGCCTACATGTGAAAATAAATAAAAATATAATCACTAGGTCAAAAAGATGAACAACTTGAAGTTGCCACCTAACACCATAGTAAAAAGTGTAAATATAAGATGCAAAAAAGTAAAATAAAATTCCAGCTTCTGGATAAAAGTCCTTATACTTCATGGAAAGAGTAAAAGCCTGGTATTTTCAGGTTGTTAGGGCCTTGAGACGAGGTGTAGATTTGTAAACGACTGAATGACAGTGGCAGGCATTTTGTGGGCGCTTAGCACTTTGAGACAAGGTATAGATTTCTAAGCAATGGAATGAAAGTGGCAGGAATTTTATATTCGTTCAATGCTTTTAGGAAAGGAAACTGCTAAGTTAAAAACTGCAGATCTACGAAATCAGTTATTGGAATATCCCAATAACAAGAGAAATTCAAACCATGATAAAAAAAATTCCTTCAATGGCAGTCTAATCCGACGTAAGTCGGCAACGCACGGAGCCATGAGAGGACCACAGTACACGGAGCTGAAAACCAAAACATTTAGTTGAGAAAACTTCGAGCGTCGTGTTATTTGCTGATTCAGGTCCAAAACACATTTGTTAATAAAGACATAAACCGAGAAAAATCGCCGAAGTTAGAATTGGTTTAGAGGGGAGAGTTAATTGTTTACATTAGAGAACATTAAGAAAAATTATACGAAATTGTGTTTAAGGACGAAAAACTTTCACATAAACTTCCTTCATCAGATCAGGAGAAAAACACATCTCCAGTGGTTATAAAAAGGGATAGAGAGAGAGAGAGAGAGAGAGAGAGAGAGAGAGAGAGAGAGAGAGAGAGAGAGAGAGTGTTGGTGGGAGAGATTCTTAATGCTACGGCTTGAACAAAACCCGAAACAAAACCTCGAGCTATAAACAAACCCTTTAGTTAAAAAGCATATACTATATTTTATATGCAAGAAGGATTCTATGTATTACAAACACGTTAACTCGCATACACACGGTTAATTTACTAAAAGCAATGTAAAGACAATTTTAAAGCACCAACCTCAAGCTGAGGAAAACTTACAAAACTAGGCTTTTGGTGAGCACCAATGGGTTACCGGATGAGAAAACAAAAGTTAGGTTTGTTTTACGAGCTATATACCTGTATTTCATTTAAATTCGTTAAGAACGCAATCAAAAAGTCATGAATGCGCCTTTAGGCTCTGCCCGCACTTTTACACTAGACAAGGGTTCCATAAAAGTGGAGTAAAAAGGTTTTAGGCTAATTTCTGGTTTAATCATGAAACAACATTTGTGTTAGAGAATGTACAATGTTTAGTGCTGCCTGTTCAGCATAATGATTCTGTAAATATCGAATGAAAAATATTGTTTTAAATTAGCTGAATACCTGCAGGTGAAACATCTCATACCGTAATGAAGAAATGAAAATGAGAATAATTCTTATAGGGAGCTTGCCTAATGAAAAAAGGTGAAAAAAGCATTCTCAAGTTCACACACAACAGACACACTCATACTCTCAGTTCGTCATAAAGTTTAATTACGAGGGTCAAGATGTGTTAATGGTCTGGGGAATTTAAATGTTCATGCGAGGAATAAAAAGGTAAATGTTAGTCTAATGGAAAAGACGTGATAACTGTTCCGATTAAAAAATGAGCTACTGCTTAACGATAAACTAGACTCGTTTTCTTGAGGTCTTGAGGTATGTCTTCATTCTTTAGTAAAGAATTCTCGCTAGACAGTACTTAGGTTCTCCTCAATTGTTTGTTATATGAAATTTAAGATGTCTTTATTTAGTGTGTATAACAAAATTGGTAAAAATATTTATTAGCTCCACAATAGATATATTTTAAGTGCTGTTATCCAAATAGACATCAACCCTTGTTCTATGATGATGAAACGTCCAGTAACTTCGCAGTCACGGAGAAAAACAGAACATGCAAAGGGCGTAGGATTCAGACCCATTTGATTATAAGAGATTGATTAGCAAGTAACTGTCTTTGCAAAATCAATGACTTTGAACACTTTGCTTAAAAAGTGTCATTCAGGTATTGAGTCTACTTATCAAAATGGCACGTGAATCTCGTTTCAGCTAACTAGCTTGCGCGAAGTTTTCAATTTGGCAACTATTTTTCAAATATTTATCGGAAAATCCAGCATTAGTCGAACAGGAGATTCAAACTGATATTAATTTCTTTATTAACCAAAATGATACTGATTTTTAGTTTTCTGTAAATGAAAACTATTGAGATGGCTTTTTGTCTGTCCGTCCGCACTTTTTCTGTCCGCTCTCAGATCTTTAAAACTACTGAGACTAGAAGGCTGCACATTGGTATATTGATCATCCACCCTCCAATCATCAAACATCCCAAATTGCAGCCCTCTAGCGTCAGTAGTTTTTATTTTATTGAAGATTAAAGTTAGCCATGATCGTGTGTCTGGCACCGCTATAGGTGCCAAAAATACAGGCCGCCACCGGACTGTGGCTTAAAGTTTCATGGGCCGCGGCTGAGAGTTTCATACAGCATTATACATTGTACAGAAAACTCGATTGCGCCGAAGAAACTTCGGCGCATCTTTTACTTTTTTTTTTAACCATATAACGTAACTAACTGGGAACGAATTTACAGTAAGGATTTTATATATATTGAACCTGAGAATGGATTGAGATTTCTAAAAAGAATACCCCTATTGGTATCATGAAGTTCCCCAATGCTAAGGCTCGTTCAAGGAATCAAATTCTGGAATTGTTGACTGAGAAAATGACTAAGACAATCTTTGTCTGAAAAGCTAACATTTCAGTCTCTTTTCTGAGGTCTATAATGCTCTTAGAAAGGCTCGAAGAGTCAGAATATATTTACTTTTTACATTTAAAGAGGGAAGTTTGTAATCATTTAGGAAGATTTTTCTACCAAGACTATCTTTTTTACCTAATTCTTTCTTGCTCGATATCCTTTTAAAAGTTCTACAAATAACAGTCGAAGTTAAGGCTGAAGCATGTCTAGGGTTCACCGAGTTCGGGTTGTATTTGTAAAAAAGAAAGTCGAACTTAAAGAAGTTTTAGCAGAAATAGCAGGGACTTAACCCAATTGAATATAACACCTGTTTATCTTGAGATCAAGAACACAGCTAAAATAATGAAAAAAAAATAAAAAGGGAACAAACACTCAGATTCTATAGTAGAACGTTGCTTCGTGTACCTCATTAACATGAAACCATCAAATAAAAATATTGTTGACAGGTCGATCATCGACTGGGTCGTGCAGGTACCTTCCCTATAATCGATTGATCTACCCTGGGATGAAAGGGGACAACATCAAAAGAACATTTTTCTTCTTCGGCAACTTCCAAGACAGGAATCTCTTACAGAGAAAGAACTCTAAAAATGACTAAATAGACGTCATTTTTCCTAATTAACGAGATGCACGCATTAATCACTGAACCAATAATATTGAAAATGAAAACCAACACTGTACCTAAAAATCAAGGGCCACTAAAGTATACGAAACAGGTAAGAAAAAAAACCGTAAACAACTACAGTACTCTACGGTCAACGGAATTTCCGATCACGTTTCAAAAATGGAGGGCGTCTGAGGGGAATCCTTTTATGAGCAGTTGTCGTTTAAATCGACCCAACTCTCGATGGTCATCTTGTGACAATATGGCGAAGAGGATCAAGACACGTGTCTGCAAGACGCTTCCTTAACTTCAAAAACAAACTAACCGGAAAAGGATTCTGTCTCTCTCTCTCTCTCTCTCTCTCTCTCTCTCTCTCTCTCTCTCTCTCTCTCTCTTTTTCTTGAGGTGTATTGTTACACACACACACACATATATAAATATAAATATATATATATATATATATATATATATATATATATATATATATATATATATATGTGTGTGTGTGTGTGTGTGTGTGTGTGTGTGTGTATAACTGAATCACGAAATATGGACCGTGATGAATATATAAATCAAGATAAAATCCACGAAGGAAAAAAGAAACACTGGAGTGCTGCGAGGCCTTTCGACTGGCCTCGCAGCACTCCAGTGTTTCTCTTTCCTTCGTGGATTTTGTCTCTTATATATATATATATATTTTGTATATATATAAATATATATATATATATATATATATATATATATATATATATATATATATATATATATATATATATATATATATATATACTGTATATATATACACACGCACATAATGTGTGTGTGTGTTTGTATACAACTGAGTATGAGGGAGAGCTCTTAACACAAGATATTTATAAGCACTTAATACCTCAAGACTTCTTCTTCTTCTTCGTTTTGACGTGCTTTTTTCCTCATTTTTATACCTCAAGACTATAAAGGATTTTTAAGTTTTGATTAACACCAGCCTAAATTAATTCCGTTCATTTTTAATTTGCTAATGCGTGGGACTAAAGCTATTCCGATGGACGTTAACATATAGGACGCCGATTAATCTTTAGATCGGATCTTTGGGCTCTCACTGGCCCTTAGTTAACAGTCTCTGTACGTAGGTCGCTAGTTGAAAAATTTTTCTAAAATAAACGTAATTTTTTTCCCCATTTTTGAACATGGTATATTTTTACTTTAAAAAGTAACCCACCAGAGGCACAAAAATGAAATTATAGAGACCAGAAAATGAAATTATTACTTATCTGAGAGTACTTTATTCAAACAAGGTAAAACTAATGAGTAACAAATAATGTTTCTGAGAGCCTCATCTATGACAAGCAGGTAAAGATTGAAGAATTCAGGAGCCATTCAGTCATCTGCTTTCCTCTGTAGATGTTCCTGTCAACGTATTTTAAAGCCTTGCTGAATCGTTTGGAACGAGGAATATCGCAGATTGAGGACCTAAGTCCACTATACATGAAAAGGGTCCAGAATTTTGGGACTTACAATATGGTTTCTCGGTCTGAGATCGGTTCACCATGCATATCTACATATTCCAAAACACGCTTTTATGTTCATTATAAAACTTATAATTGCCCTTGAAAAAATTACCTCAATGCCATACAACATCAAAGCCTTTCTTTTCGCAACCCAATCAATTTTCGTACAACCTTTCTTTAGGCCTACCGATGCCATACACAGCGCTTCATCTGGAATCTCAAACGTGATCCTCACTCCTTCTTCCTTAAGATAAGCCTACACCGCTCTTACACTACCACTCCTCTTTATTAATAACGGAACCTAAACCTGTCGTAAATTTGTTACATAATTCTTTTGATGCAGTTACTTGTTCACTAATAAATAACGGTCCCAGCGCTTCTGCCACAATTGAACCCCTACACAAGAAGTCCCGCTCTTGAAGGATCACTGGCATTAACTGAAATTTACATTGGCTCTCCTGCTCTTGGTCAAAATGACCCTTCAACTTTAACCTCGTTTTCAGGAAGAGAGGGAAATTACAAGGAGCCAAAT
>NC_089763.1:51450086-51452586 GCF_040412425.1 Macrobrachium rosenbergii
ATAACTACTGAAAATGCATAAATAGAGGTTGACTGTAATCCTATGGAACTGAATATGCAAATGGCCTAAGAAAATCACTGCAGTTGAACTTACTCCTAAGCTAGAGTGCTGGCCAAAAGTCCTAGGCTCTTACCTAAATTCTTCCATTTTGTGTAAAACCATGAATATAACTACTGAAATTGCATATATAGACGTTGCATGCAATCTTATGCAATTGAATATGCAAAAGGCTTAAGAAAATCACTGCAGTTCAACTTACTCCTAAGCTAGGGTACTGGCCTAAGGTCCTAGACCCTGACCTGAATTCTTCCATTTTGTATAAAACCATGGAAATAACTACTGAAATTGCATATATAGGGATGAATGTGCAATTGGCATAAGAAAATGCCCCCAGTTGAACTTACCCCTAAGCCAGGGTGCAGGCCTAAGGCCCCAGGCTCTTACCTAAATTCTTCCATTTTGTGTAAAACCATGAAAATAACTACTGAAATTGCATATATAGGGATGCAGGCAATCCTGTGCAACTGAATATGCAAATGGCTCTTACCCTAAATTGAACTTACCATTTTGAGCACTGGCCTAAGGTCCTAAAAACTCTTCCATTTTTGAAAATAAAATAAATAAATACCTTCATATTTAAGATTTGGTGTCTTCAAATACAGATATTGATTGTAATTCTATGCAACTGAATATTAAAATTGCATTTAACATGACCACCTTCATACTTACCTAACCTACAGTAAGGTGGTAACCTAAAGTTCATGACAACCTACCTAAACCTTTGTTTTGAAGGTAAGAAATATTGCATACAATTCTATGCAATTGAATTCCGCCTTCCTACCTGACTCTAGCTTTGGGTCCCATCCTAAGGGCCAATGACCCTAATTCCTAAATACTACTTTACTAGGTAAAACCGTAAAAAATTTGCATAACTGCAAATATCAATGGCCGAAATCGAGTGATATAAGGCGGCCTCGAGTCACCCCTAATCCTAAACACAAGGGCCAAAAGGGCTCATTTTAAATGCCTTCACATTTAACTCTATCTAAGATTTGACGCCTTCAAATATGGATACCTTATTGTACCTTTACTTCTGTGGATGGAGTAAACTGATTATAGGGTTTGCAGGAGAAGGGTGGGTGAGTCATGACTTCCATCAGAGCCTATAAATACGAGCTGCAGCACAAGGTGTCAGCCAAGATTTGTTTATGAGTAGGGTATGCAGTGCTTCCAACAGACGCGGGCAGTCTAGTGACTTTTGACAGCTGCACCGGGCTTGGTAGGGGGAAACCGCTGAGAGCGCGATCGTGAAGTTGTACCAGAATCACAGCCATATTGCCACTACAAAGTGTATGACCATTGTAATATGTCTGATTCATCTTTTGGTTCCCTGTGCATGCCTTCTGATGTTTGTCAGAGCTCCTCACTCGTGTGGAAAAAGTGTTTGAAAAGTAGATCTCCAGTCTGCTTATCAGTACCAACATCCAGTCTCAACTGCTGGACATTGGACAGTTGGCAAAGTTGAGAGGCGGGTACCTTTCCAGGCAGGTTGTGTTCAGTCCAGCTCATCAAGACGGAGGTCTTCTGAACTCCATCCTCCGGCTCTATCTTCGTTGCAGGCTCTACTACTATTTCAAATTCGAGACCAGAAAAATGCCTACTCAAAGCAACATAAAGAACAGAAAAGGAAAGATACTTCAGTATTTATCGTGTGCCATGCACTTGTGGTTGTTTATATTGTACATAATGTAGTTTATTTTACAATTACCACTGTTACGTGGGTTTATTTATGTATGATCATAATTTCAGTCAACATTGGATGTATACATAAATAATAAATTTATTGGTCCAGTCATTGCTCTACAGATTGAGATTAGTCCGTTCTGTTTACCAGGTAGCCTTCAGGTGTATATTTCAACAGGGCTATCTAATATGATTTATAGTATGTCCTACATATTATTACATTATATGTACAGGTTGTCATCAGTGTCTGTATTACAGTAGATAATGCCATAGTGCATCCGCCTTGCAGTAGAGCTTTATTGTTGAAATATTTATATCTACTGGGCTAGTTATTGTATTATTTTCTATATAACTGTACATGATTGTGATTGTAAAAAAAATGGCAAAAGAATAACTACAGTACATAATTATATTAAACACTGTTGGATATGGTATAAATAACTGCACGATGTTCTACATTATTGTTGTATATATGAATGATTTTAGTGAAATATTGCAGTTTTTTAATAATAATTAAAAATCCAAGAATGTTGAATTTACCTCAGAAGGTAATGATATAAAATAAATTACGTTTAAGTAAGGGTTGAAGGTTTGACCCATTTCTGTAGCCATAATTTTGACAGGTGTAAGCTGTCAGCTGAGGAGGTTGACGGTCATAACATGATGTCATATGAAATGCCTACGTAGGTGTTTAAATAAATGTCATTTATATTGTACACATGCATATTTTCATTAATACTGCAGCGTGGGTATTGAA
>NC_089763.1:51460086-51462586 GCF_040412425.1 Macrobrachium rosenbergii
ATGGTTAAGTCGTTGTTGTTCTGCACTTGGCCTAAGATGGAAAAATCCCTGCTGTCAATATAAGTTTTACATAATTTTGAATGATTTCGTATATTTGATTGCTCAGGATTAGATAACCTGCTACCTGTTCTATGACTTATGCCCCTGTGGGAATCTATGCGACCTTCAACAGCCTCCTCGTGCATCCCACGTATATCCCGTGATCACATCCCGGCAAGTATACTTGTAAACAACGCTGGACGAAAGCAGAGGACTGAGCCGGTCTTTGACTCTGAACAGAGACCCTATTGTTAAGGGATTTTTGGGATGATTTTCAGGTTTAAGGCTGGAAAACTCTCACGACCTTTGTCTTCAATGGCATTTTGTATAAACAAACTGAAGGGATGGCCATGGGATCACCAGTTGGTCCAATTTTTGCTAACATCTTCATGTGCTCCCTGGAGGAGCGCATAATAGACGAATGTCCCATTAGGTTCCGCCCTCTATTTTATCAAAGATATGTTGACGACACGTTCTCCCTATTTCGCCATGAATGTCATGCAGAGTCCTTTCTGGAGTTCGTCAACCGACAACATCCAAACATAAGGTTCACGATGGAGAAGGAGGTAAATAACAAACTCCCCTTCCTTGATCTTATTATTTCCAGAGGTGACTCAGGTTTACACAGGTGTGTAGAAAAAATACATTTACTGGTTTGGGAATGAATTTTTATAGCTCGTGTTTCTTTAATTTTAAACTGAACTCTATTTTAACCCTCCTCCATAGGGCTTATACCCACTCGTCAAATTGGATGAGTTTCCACGATGAGATATCCTTTTACTGAAATATTTCAATAATAATTGTTTTCCATCACGACTCTTTTTCAGATCCCTAAATAAACTGCTACTACAGAAAATGACTCCGGCAACACCTGAATCGACTGTGCTGAAACTGAAGATGTACGCAAGTTTCCCTTTCGTGCATGATGATACTTTTAGGAAAAAATGCACAGCCATTATTCAAAAGAGTTTTCCAGCCTTAAACCTGAAAATCATCCCAAAAAATCCCTTAACAATAGGGTCTCTGTTCAGAGTCAAAGACCGGCTCAGTCCTCTGCTTTCGTCCAGCGTTGTTTACAAGTATACTTGCCCGGGATGTGATCACGGGATATACGTGGGATGCACGAGGAGGCTGTTGAAGGTCCGCATAGATTCCCACAGGGGCATAAGTCATAGAACAGGTAGCAGGTTATCTAATCCTGAGCAATCAAATATACGAAATCATTCAAAATTATGTAAAACTTATATTGACAGCAAAGATTTTTCCATCTTAGGCCAAGTGCAGAACAACAACGACTTAACCATCCTAGAATCCATAATTATCAAGAAGACTGTACCGTCGTTAAATACTCAATCGTCCTCAGTGAAATTGTTTATAGCCTAGTTTGGACAACTGGTTTTCCTCACTCTGTTTTTACTTATTTTATATTAGTCTTGTTCTTTCCTTCATATAGGTAGGTTGTTTTAAGATTTTAGTGAACTCCTTTTTACTTATTGGAATGTGTTTTGTTTTTAAATATTTTTACTACAGAAAGAGCTGTTGTCATTGCATTAATTTGTTATTGATGTTCGCAAATTATATTATATTTTATAGCCTTGAAAATGCGACTTGGAATTCGTCATGAAACGTCGGCATTGAAAATAAACTGTAGATGATGAGATGCCTTTCCCTACTGCTTCCTTGATGTATATATATATATATATATATATATATATATATATATATATATATATATATATACACATATATATTATATCCAAATGCAAGAAAATATATATACATATACTCTGCTACAAGTATTCATATATTAACATGTACAAATATAGACACAGAAGTGAGAGAGAGAGAGAGAGAGAGAGAGAGAGAGAGAGAGAGAGAGAGAGAGAGAGAGAGAGAGAGAGAAGAGATTCCCGTTCCTCAGCAAAATAGAAACACAACAGTGATTAAAACCTAGAAGGGGGAAAATACAGAATGAAGTGGATGGGCGGAGGGAAGAGCCCTTTGATTTTTGCATTGCTGAGGGAAGAATGTGACCTCCCTCAGGGGACGAGGCCGGGGAACGGGGAGGGTCCCCTTTCGGGTCACCCAGGGTTACCGACCACTTTTATACCGGATACTTCTATCCCCTCCTGCTCTACTGCACAAACGTTGTCATTATTTGTTTCTTGCACACGGCAACTTTAACCATGCACTCCCATAATTGCTTAGCGTTTAACAAACCACACATATACATATATATATATATATATATATATATATATATATATATATATATATATGTTTGTTTGTATATATGTGTATATATATTTAAATATAAATATATATACATATATATATATATACTAATGCATATATATATATGTATATTTACATATATATATATATATATATATATATATATATATATATATATATACATACATGCATAAATATAATAGATAAATATATATATATATACATA
>NC_089763.1:51467586-51470086 GCF_040412425.1 Macrobrachium rosenbergii
GACTTGAGGTGTCAATTTGCCTGTTATTTTCTATCTCTTCCCGTGATCCAACTTGCGAAATATACAAAAGACGGTGGAAATTTGCCGTGGCAGAATTCTTACACAGTATCTTCAATGCAATGTCTTTATCCTAAAGCAAAATCCCACGAACTTTTCTTATATAAAACAAGTTGCTCCTACATTCTCTCTCTCTCTCTCTCTCTCAAGCAACCATTCTCTCTCGAACATTTCTCACTTTAAACAATAAGTTTCTACTGTGTGTGTATGCCCAGATACGCATAAAGGTAAGCGAACACAGAGCATCGGAATTACCTACGTGAATCGAAGCTTTAACCAGACGAATGAGGCAATAAGTTTTGTGCAGAAGGGAACTAGCCCCCCCCTCTAACTACTCCCACCCCTCAGCCTCCTCCGAATTCCGTGGTACCCTCCTCACACGTCCACCACTGGAATACGACTCAGCCAATGAGGCCAATAATGTATGTGTCGTTTCAGAGCGGACGAAGCCATGTCTTTTCAGGGTGGCAAGAACAGAACAATACGCGAATTAAGGGTTTTTCTCTCTTACGGGGTTCCTTGGAAAAGGCGTTTATTTTATGCCAATATTGTAGCGGAGCTGCAGTGGCGTGATAATTGTTACTAAGTAATATGCTGAAAAAGTAGTGGTCTAGGTAAATAAACGTAATTCATCCGTAAATCGTACGTATACAACCTTTATTGTTTTATGACTTGGACCATTGACGGATTGTCTCTTGTTTGTCATTCATAAATTGCATCTTAACAGAGACCTTTCTCATTCACAATTGATCCCTGATCCTCTTTTCCTGACGAGAGCAACCAGATTTGCTGAACAGCAACACCAATATGCAGTAAATGTGCCGCACTGTCGAACTTCTCGGTTCCAGGGGTCCTTTATTCCTCACACCGTTGGACTGTGGAACAATCTCACTGGGGATGTTGTGCAACTGGAACTGCAAAAGTTCAAGCGAAGATTCAACACATTTTACCCTAAAACAATTCTCCTGGCATTTCAGTAATTTAATTATATTTTTATCTGTTTTTTTTTTATTAATTTGTTGATTTATTTTCTTCTTTTCTAATAAAAAAGTCTTCTTTCTGCATTTTCTATTACCTTCTGTTAATGCTTTCAAATGAACACCATATTCTTTGGAAGCTTGAATTTCAAGTCAATGACCCTTGTGGGCTTGTTCCATATGAATAGGTTTCATCTTCTGAATAATAATAAGGAAAATAAAGTTCCAGGAAGCAAAGTTCGCAACTGGTCTTTTTTTATCGATTTTAGTCTACGGCGCTAAAATATCTGAAAATACTGTTTTCTCCAGTTATGTATGGTAAACCTTTACAGCAATCACAAGGTCTCTGTTTATCAGATCTTACCATTTTCAAAACGGACATACTGTACTTCAACGAGCAATATTCACTTTTGAGAAATACGTCTACTCTATTATTTCCTTTATTACACAAAAAATCTGTACGCTGAAACAGTCTTTCAATATATCTAGAGATTTTCTGTCCTGATGAAATACTTTTATACTTTAACTGTGTCATCTATTGAATATTGTTCCCGGTTTTAACCTTAAGCAGTTTGCTTGCATCTTGAACCGTAAGACAAACATTTGAGTGAGCTCTGTTAAATTTGTTATCCCAAATCTCAGTATCAATCCTTGGCACCCTCGTTCAATTGGCTTTGAAATTGATTTATAAGATATTTCATAATTCTGGTCATTCTTTCCATTCAGCTCTTTCCAGACTGTACCGTGTGTCTCTTAGTACTAAATATGCAATTAATGCTAACAGTCTGACATTTTCTTTAGTGATGCTCACTACCACACAGTCTTTCAGAAATTTTATTCTTCCCGTGACCAAATTAAAATATATGGTTTTTATGATGATGCAGGTGATTCGTTGGAATTTCAGAAATTCTACAATGTTTAGTTTGCCTTTTTGGAGCGGACTCACATAAGTCTCATTTCATAGAATACTGGTTTAGCTGATTGTTTCTCTTCCTTATTTTCATATAATTTATTTATTTCCTCTGTCAATTTTTCTGTCCTGGGCTGCTCTCCCGATTTGGGTGCTTGACTTTGCAGCAATCTGCTTTTCGTTTAGGGTTGCCAGAGGCACTCTTAACACAGCAGGGGAAGCCCTTGTTACATACCAGTCAAGAGGTGTTCCTCCTGCTTACCAGCATTAAGTGGCGTATTGCTCAAGCAACTGATAGACCTGCGCCAGACACCGCGAGAAGCAACATTCCCGAACGAGAATGATTACGGAATGAGAGGCTAGACACATAGAAATAATTAACCTAATTAAAGTGACGAATCTATTGCAGCTGTAGATTGCTCGAAAAACAGAAATAGGAGAGTAAGAATTGAACCAGGGCCTTTTACCCGTGAAAATGGTTTCTATACAAATATTAATAATTTTAATAATAGTAATCATTATCATCATTATTATTATTATTATTATTATTATTATT
>NC_089763.1:51475086-51487586 GCF_040412425.1 Macrobrachium rosenbergii
CATAAAGATAAGAAAACGCATGACGTAATGCAATTATAGCAAAAACATTTGCACCAGAATGAATTGTGGCGTTGTTGTGAAAGAGAACAGAATCGACGCCTGTATAAGGTATTGATGTTGGATATTGCGGGACAAATAATTTACCGACCACCAATCAACCCTTCTGAAGTAAGTGACTTCCTATGCCAGAGATAAACGATTAAAAGTGCTTTGCAGTTTTATATCTGACTTCTGTATCCAATATTAAAGTCGAAGTATATGAATAATTTATAATGGTAATTTCTCTCGTTTCCTCTATTTATGTGAAGGTGCTTTATAATCTTATAAAATTATCTTTTACTTAAATAATAAAATATGTTTTCTTTTAGAAGAAAAAGAATGCAAAATCATATTGTTTCCAGGTGATCTACCAGAGAGAGAGAGAGAGAGAGAGAGAGAGAGAGAGAGAGAGAGAGAGAGAGAGAGAGAGAGAGAGTCACTCCATTTTTAGCAATATCCTGGAAGCTCACCCTTCTTCCATTCATTCCGTCCTTCAGTTCAATTTGCTATTTACGAGTAATCTAATTATAAGTATGAAAGCTGAAGGTAATCATAAGAATAAAAGCCTCAAAATGAATTTTGTATCCACACGAGTATACGAATATATGGAGACAAAACTAGGTGCAGTAATTTAGGTTTTCCAGCGAAGTAAAGTAAATAAAATTAATAAGCTTTGTAAAAGAGAAATTCCAGTTGAAAGTCTATATGTGAAATGAGTGGCTACACAAAGAAACTATGGACGGTACCAATCTAATGTTATCATTACTACAGGACAATGTTTATTAGCAATACTGAGCTGATTACATAAGGTGAATGGCCAATTTTCATCTCTGTTATGAAGATTATCAGTCATGGCTATAGGAGATTTTAGTAAAGGTGAAAACACCAGGAACTGTTCGTAAATACATGGATTCATTCTTCTCGTCAACGGTGGCGTTTGTTAATATAAGATACAATAACCTATGGACACCAGATCAGTAGAAGAGCACAGGCAGGTCTCATGCTCCCTAATGCATCTTTTCCTCTTTCCTCTCTGTACCTCAGCATCCCTAGCGCGCCTAATTACCTTGCAGGCTCTGGAGTCCTTCGGCCAATTTTTTACGAAAACTGACGTCGCAGATTCATTTTGTTGATTCATTTTCGTAATTATCAAACATAACTAACGCCATCCAGATGCGAATATGATCACGCATCCATTATCCTCTTTTTTCCCCCTTTTTGCTTTTTGTTTACTGGCTGTAAGATTTATTGACGATTACCTTTTCTCTGTGAATAATTTAGACAGACTTGAAAACAATTGCTTTCTTTCGTTAAACAATATCTTTTCCACTAGTTATGACTAATGGGAGCAACATTCATACAATATAGATGATACCTATATAGAGTTTCCTAGTTGGTTGTTTGTATGTAGGCCCTACCAGGCCTGCGTTATGCCAGCACGGGCTCTTGCACATTGGAGGCCCTCAGGAGATGGTAAGTTGCTGATGGGAACTACAGGGTACAACCAACAAAAACTAGCATATTCCCTGTAAAGTGTAGACAGCTTTCGTTAAACACATTTCCCTTAAAAACATGGTGACTTCTCTTTTTATCTGGATCCTTTTTTATATAAATTGGAAGTATTTTTGCATACGTGATAATATTATATCGCTTTCGAGTCGGATAATGGCATGAATCAAAATTATTCCACCTAATTTGCATCAAACTTGTACTGACACGAGTCTTTGCTAATTTTTATATATGGGACATTGACTGGCTTATTGTTCCACTTCTATGTTAGAAGGAAGGAGACCTTTTCTTTCCCATTAGAAATGTGATGGGATGAATCTTTCAACACCTAGCACTTATCTCAGATTATTATTATTATTATTATTATTATTATTATTATTATTATTATTATTATTATTATTATTATTATTATTATCATTCAGAGGATGAACCCTATTCATATGGAACAAGCCCACAGGGGCCATTGACTTGCATTTCGAGCTTCCAAAGAATATGCTGTTCTGTCGAAAGAAGTAACAGAAGGTAATGGAAAATACAGAAAGAAGAGATCAGTTAATTATTAGGAAACCAGATAAATTAACAAATTAATTGTCAAAATGATGCATCCAACGTCACTAAGCATTTCTCTTGACAATAACTGGTTCCTTTACATCTATTCCTTCCTAAGACCCTTTCTATAGACATTTCTTGTTTTCATATTTATAAGAATAATTATCCTCTTTTAAAAAAAATACCAGGAACACTCTTGCACTGTTGTATTCAAACCATAATGACTGAAACCTTTGTCTGTTCCTCTGTTAAAATTCTCTTTCCTGCTAACCTTTAGATCAATTGCTTGAACTTCTGACCTAACTATAGGGAGAGAGTAAGTTCCAATAAATTTCTAGTAACTAAGCCTTCATTTATTCATGCCTCCAGTAAATCTGTTAGGTATACTTGTGCGGTCCTGTCTTGAATGAAAAAAAAGTACCTTTTTTTTCCTAGGAAGATCTTCTATCGCATTTTGTCTGCTTCAGAAACAAAACGTCTGTGATTAAAATTCTTAAAAAATCGACTCCAACAGTGCTACTCTTTTCTGGATTACAGAAATTAATTTCGTGATCTAAGAAAAAGCTTATCACAGTGACTCCAGTGTCTCCAATTCTCTTATTTTGCCGCTCTAAATGTATAACATCCTCTGCTCTTTTGTGCCATTATATTTTGTCGTACGTTAACTGAATATTCTTGAATGACACGAGGTAATATAGCAGGTTTTTTTCATCCACAAATCTACCTTCATTGTAGCTGATATTTTTAATAATAATATTATAAAACCAAGTATTCATATTTTTCTAATATTAGTCCCGTAGCTTTTCATTTTTGATTCACTGAGATAGCAAAAAGAGAATTCTTACGGTCAAATTCTTTCATCAGACGCCAGAAAGACAGAGGCAGAAAGACATAGGCAGAAAGACAGAGGCAGAAAGACAGAGGCAGAAAGACCGAGGCAGAAAGACAGATAACACAAGACCATAACGCGAATTTCCGGTCAGACGACGGAAGGCGTGAGAAAGGGAGGGGTGGGAGAACTTAGAAGAAACCTTAGGCAGTGTTTGCCTTATTAGCCAAGAGAAACCCTTCGCTTTTTCCCTCTCCAACTACAGAAGGCGCGCCTTTCACGCACCGTGCTTCGTAAATACGCGGTGGATGGTTCTCTGTTCAGCAGAGTGTCCTTCTCAACGCATGATGAAGCAAATGTAATATGCGACACGTGTAATGACGTCATATAATGTTATTTCCGCAAGGGAAGTCGGTGCGTGATAACTAAGATTACTGGTAATGAGAATGTATCTGTGTGCATATATGTATATATGTGTATGTATATATGTATGTATATATATGTGTGCGTGTATATATACATATATGTATGCACACACACACATATATATATACTGTATATATTTGATGTGTATATATATATATATATATATATATATATATATATATATATATATATATATATATATATATATATATATATATATATATATATAAAATCTACTGGTCACTTTTTTACCAGATACATATATGTAATTGTAACAGCCACAATGCCCTTTTAACTTTCTCGAATTCTTCGCTCTTTTTTGGATACGTTTGTCACTACAAAGCCCTAGGATCCAAGAAATATTTTTTACACTTGGATCTTAAGGCTTTCTAGTCACAAGCGTATCCAAAAAAGCGCGAAGAATTCGAGAAAGTTAAGGGGGTATTGTGGCTATTACAATTACGCACACACACACACATATACATATGTGTGTGTGCGTGTGTGTGTGTGTATGTGCATTACCGTTACCTGTATTCTTATAGATCGTATCTATTGCTTAAAATAAATGTGCCCATCTTCTAATGCACAGAACAATAATAAGTCAAACACCTGCAACTCGAGAAATAGCTGGAATTTAGCAGTGTCAGTCTAGATCTGCTCCTTCGAACCCCTCTGGCTTTTAATAGACATTACATAATATATAAACATCTAAGGAATCATGCGCATATTTACTACATATATCCGATGCGCAAACAGACATACACATCACTTGTTTTTAATTTTGGCTGAGAGGGCACTTAGCCCCTTTCTAACGGCGACGATGAAAACAAATAAGAAAGAGAAAGTGATCATGGAAAAAGTAATACTTAACCCCAAATCAAACACCTTTCTTGAAAGATGAACGATCGTGGGAATCAGGGACAGTGGAAGGAAACGGGAGGGCCACCGAACCGAGCAATCCAACTTCATCCTCCGGCATAAAAAAATCAATCACCAAAATAGTACCTGTAACAAAAGGCAAAGAGGCCACCTTACCGAGGAGAAGAAGAGCAAATCATCCTTTTGTTATACCTGTAATCAGCCTATTCTACTCTGAGACTGCAAATAACTTGTTTTTTAATTAATTCGAGATCTCTCCTTCCATGTTCTTCACTCATTTCCAAACCATTGATCTTAGTTTGATATTTCCTAACTTGTTTGAACTTTCCGTGTTTTATACAACTCGGAATAAATAATCTTTACATTATCAGTCATCAACTGCTTATGTAGCAAGAACCCTCATATAACCTGAGGCTTATGTAAGACGTTCACTGAAGAGGTTCCTCTGTCTCATTTATTGATATAAAATACGGCGTCTACTTGGAAAAGGAGTTGTCTTCCCTCTGAAATTCAGCCTTGTTTCCTAAAAATAACTACCCTCTTTTTCGGTGGCCTGTTCAGTGTTACTTATTTGCCACTTATTCACACTTATCTGTTTTTAATGTTTATGGCTGCATCTGAAGAAGAGTAATTATATATATTTATATATATATATATATATATATATATATATATATATATATATATATATATATATATATATATATATATATATATATATATATATAACCTATACCAAGAGGACGTTACAGTGATAAAGGGCTCTGCACTCATCGTAATTATATAATTCCCTTCAGGTGCAAATTCCCAAGTTATATATATATATATATATATATATATATATATATATATATATATATATATATATATATATATATATATATGTGTGTGTGTGTGTGTGTGTGTGTGTGTGTGTGTGTGTGTGTATGTGTGTGTGTGTATAAGCCAATAATTTGTGAACATTTCTAAATATTTATAGGTGTTATTTTATTTTCCTTAAATGATTGAGATCACCTCGTAAAAACAAAATATCTGTTTATAACGTATTCGTAAGGTTTTGGTCATAAAAATATTCTTTATTATGAGTAAAGGTTTTTATCACATCGGTTTTAATCCTGCCAATTCATTCTTTCTTTAAAGGAACCTTAACCTCTTGCCAGTTTTAGAAATATCATTGCGTTTTCACCAAGTGAATTATTTTGGCAGCGGTTTTAAGACTATTTAATTTTCTCAGATAATATGGCGTTAGCAATTGTATTAATATCATGCTATTATGTCCTTATTTCATTTTCCTAACATCATTTCAGATACTTCGGATATAAAATCTCGGTTCAATCAAGAATTATGGTTTCAAAGCATCATTTGATTTTTGATAAAGTATTTTAAACATTCTTTTAAAAAGCATAAGCTTATTTTCCTAGAATTGTTTCGTCTATATAATCATTTTCTTTTCTACAGATATTTCACATGTTTCACGTAAAACCTTCATTTTTCAATAAATCATCCCATGAATTTCTTTTATAGAACCCTATACTTTACCTTGAAGTATTTCTAATATTTTCATTGCTAAACTATAATTTCATTCGTATCAAAGCAATTCGAGATTTTCTGTTGAGAAACAACCCCATTTTCTCATAAAACCATAATCTGATTATCAATGAAGCAGTTTAAACACCTTTATATAAAGCTCATCATTTTCAATTCCATTAGTACTAGATTTTTTTGTTAATTAAACCGGAGGTTTAATTCTCCTCAAAGAATCTGGGGAACTTTTGTTGGGCTGTTCAGTCACTTCATTCAATTCTTCTTCTTCCAGGTGCTGACTGCCATCGAGAGTTGACTCCTGGACTCCTGCTTGAGTTCTGCCAGTCTAGGCCTCCGAGAGCTTTATCCTCTGAAAGGAGCCGCAGCCTTACAGGATAGGACAAGGCAATAAGAAAGATTTAAACCGTGTGTGTGTCTCAGATTTACGGAGGAAGTAGAATATATACTTTTGTATTATTGAATACATAGTGTTTATCTTCGCACATTTTAGAAAAACTTGATAATGTTATCATAAAGGATACCACTGTAGAAATCCGTTATATAGTTTTACGTTCCGAACTCTTTAATAAGGGGACTTTAAGGTGTGATCGAAAAATAGATTGGTCTGAATTATTTGAAATAACTGTGAGTAAGAAAGATAAACAAAGAGTGATTTATTTCTCTAGAACCTGACTTGTGAAGTGCGCTAAAAAGTCCATTCAACAAAAAAATAGATAGATTTCGAGTGAAGTCACTGTGAACTACTTTGGGTCTTGTTATTATATTTTTAGGTGTCTAGTATAACTGAAATAAGAATAATCTGATCAGCTTTTAAATAAGTCATAGTGTGCTCATAAGTTGTAGATTATCTCCATGAAGAATAGTACTTTCACTGAAATTTTTTAGATATTTACTACTTAGACTGATTAGTTTAATTTTATTGTCGAATTTTGTTTGAACCCCCATTTAAAATTTTCCTAATTTCTTTAAACTGAGTTTGTATCTTACGTTGTGAAATTCAACATTCTACCAACCAATATATGTGCCAGTCTGACCATCAGTGTAATCTAAAACACTTTCCAATCACAAGTTCGTCATGTCTTTCTTGTTACACTTCAGCAACTATCTTATTGGTGGTAATGTCCCGATTGATGATGGGGTAGACAAACTGAATCGTAAGTATACGATCTTAATTTTAATCTGTTTGTCCCTCCCCTTAGTAACAAAACAGTTTGCAGGCGACCCCATTGAATGCTTTACACCCACCTACTTCACAGAACCTCAAGCGAGGTATGTCAATTCGTACTGTTGGACAGCGAGTACATATTATATTATACCTACTGATGAATCAGCTAGGGATCAAGTGACTAGGGTTCACTCAGTCTCATTTGATGAAGAGGGCTCTTCGTCGGCTATTCGCGGGGAGCGTATCAAAGTTAATTATTATCAATGGGCCCCCATAATCCTCCTAGTTGAGGCTGGGTTATTCTACGTCCCCTTTGCAATATGGAACAGCACAGCCAAAAATTCAGGCATAAAGGTTGGTCGTTTGTTGAAAAAGGTCTCTGTGATCTCACAGTACACACCCGGGCACCCAGACCGCGACGCTCTTATAGCCGAGTTCCTGGACCAGTTTAACACATTAATGGGTGTCTCAAAGTGTTGTCCAGGAACCGTCTGTAAGTTTGATTGCAATCTGGCATGTGGCGGGAATCCTTCATCATCTTTGTTTATTTTATACATGATTGTTAAGATTATGTATGTGTTCAACATCCTTATGCAATATTTTCTGTTGACTGTGTTCTTAGGGAAAGGTTATCTCTTCCATGGTATAGAAGTAGTGGAGAAGCTCATCAATAAGAAGGAGTGGTGGACTTCTCCACGATTCCCCCTGCAAACACTGTGCCAAGTGTTAGCAGCTCAGCAGGGATCACTCCGCACTTATACATGTCAGTGCGTCCTGCCTATAAATCTTTTTAACGAAAAAATCTTCTCCTTCATCTGGTTCTTCTTCGCAATCTTGCTTCCAGTGACAATCTACAGCGCTCTGATATGGGTGTGGCGAACTTTCACTTGCTCACGCATCGCTTTTGTACATTACTACCTATGGCGGACAAGGCGAGTTGGCAAGGAAGACCTCTACAACAATGCCCGCAAGATGGCCATTCAGTATCTTGGATGGGATGGCTGTCTGGTTCTCAGGTTAATCGAGATGAATCACGGAGGCACCATCCTCACAATTCTCACAGAACGTTTGTGGGAGTTCTACGAAGGAATGGAAAGGGCACAACAGGACGGGGGTGACCCTGAGGCATTTCTCAGCCAGCGGCCTCCTATCTTCGCTTGTGGGCCCTTTCCTCCGCAGGGACCCTCGACCGTCACCCCTACCCCTACAGGAGGGTATGGATTCTATGGGAAGCACTTTCTACCGGGGACTCCTGGGGCATACCCAGGTTATATGTGGAGCCACCAAGATATGGCCACGCCAGGGTATTCCAGCTATCCAAGAATACGGGGCAAAATCAGGTAACAATAGCAGATACATCTTTAGAGCAGCATGAGTGCCTTCAAGGCCACTCACATACATTACATGGTGCCTAGTGAGTGATAGATGGATGCATGTACGGCATCCATCCCAAATACCGCTGCACCCATCCTAAAAAATACTACTTCTACCACCACTTTTACCACTACTATTACCACTACTACTACTACTACTACTACTACTACTGCCTGCTACTTAAGTCTCCAGCTTCGCCATTCTGCTCTGCATTTCTACCCAAGTATCCTGCATCCACGATCCTCTTTCCAAAAACGATCAATGTTACATAAAAAACACGCAATTCAAAACAAACATTGACTATGCTTCTCGTGCAAAAGATTTTGCTTTATGAGTTTGATAGTGACTGCAAACGCTCTGCTTTGGCAAAATCACAAACACATGACCACCAAAGACCAACGAATCGGTTCATGAGTAAAATGCGCTCTGCTTTGTAGTTTTCTAGTGCCATATTACAAAAGAAACCTCAAGTTATCTGTATTAGCTACGGTATTATTAAGCCAGGAACCAGAATTCGTTGTTATCATATTATATTAGAAATGTGAAATAATGTAAACTAGACTTTGTACCAATCTGCTAATGCAATTCATTTTATTGTAGCTAAAAATAATGAACTTGATTTTCTATGTCATTGTTAATAAGGTTTAGGTAACAGACTCTATTCGGTGATCATTTTTACATCTGTACATAATTTTCAGTTCACGAACATTTATGAGTCTTCAGGAATACTTTGATATCTACAGTAGTTGCTCATCAATGAATGAAGATAGGATTGTTAGAGAAGTTAGATTACCCTTCCCCTCTTCTAGATAACTTTTTTTTTTTTTAATTCTAGCGACCATATTCTTTTTGGACGAAGAAAAGAAGAAGAAAATATATCTTCTATGTTGTTTGCTTCATAGAGCTGAGATCTAAATTTGTGTTGATTTCCAGGTCGTCATTCGCTCCTGGAGTGTGAGGAGGCTTTGCAAAGAAAGATAGCAGGTCCATCATAGATCCGTGATGCTGAGGAGCCTGCCATTGGCCGGTCGTGACTTAATTATGTAACATAGGTCTACTTCGGCACTGTTTTCTTTTCTTTTTGCTGTAAGGTTACAAATGTATTAGATATGAATAGTTGTTAACCGCCGAAGAGCCAGTGGAGTTGTTACGGTGAGAAAGGACAAACATGATGATAATGACAATTATAACAATGATGATGAATACTATGAAAATGACAGGCAATTAGCATAAACTTTTGTGAAGGGTAGAGCAGATTCTCCCATTTGCTAACAGATCATACAAATAGTTTATTAAAGATGATCATACAAAGAATCATGACGATCCATTTTCCATTTCCAATAAATGTAACCATTTCAGTCGACTAGCTGAGGACTTGACTACGTCATTAAGGGACTAGTTAACCAACAAAGGGACCCATTTCTGTAACTAGTCCATTAATGGGCCCACTAACTGCTTTAACAATCCAACTGCAGGGATGATCCGGGTAGCTAATTGATGATGTGTTAGAATGGGTTACCCACAATGTAACTACTCACTACTATTAAGGATCTTGTTATGAGGTGCCTAATAACAATGCTAGAAAAAAATAAAACCATCTCATTGTTAGTTTGTATTATAAGAGTTTTGTAATGATGTGTATATATATATAAACAGAACATCGTACTTACAGACCAGAAACAATGGCAATGCTTTAGCTTATGGCCTCATAGAAAATAATAAAAGAAAAAATCAAAAATAATAAAAAAAAAAAATTGTATCCGCTAATATGAACCTATGACTGCCATAAACTACTCTTAGGTATGATTTAGCATTAGGATGAAATCACAGTTACTTGAAGGACTAATCTACCTTATAAAATAATTGACATTACGTAGTGTAAAACGCTTTTTATGATTAAGCAAACTGATTTATAGAAGTGGTTGATACTAATCAAAGATATTAAAAGTAATTTCTGCTAGTATTATTTTCATCCTCGGATAATTTCGCTGTTCACACAGGGCTTAAAATCCGATTGCCGAGTGACATTGTGTTTATTCTACAGCTGATACTGAAGTACATTTTTATAGGTTTACACTTAAGGAGGATTTTACAGTCCAGACACATTTTCTTGACAACAGCAGCCATTTGCAATAGGACAAATGAATTTAAATAAAAGTTTGGAGATGGTGGAATGACACATTCCTCTGGTGTTCCCTTTCTTTTGGTTTCTGTTCTTTGGAAAAGCTGTTTTTACCCGAAATTGTGGAGCGACTTGCTAGGTGACTAGGCAGCAAGGTAGGATGAATGTTTACTTTTCCCAAGTTTCATTTTTCCTTCTGCTTGATGCTTCTCCTTTGGGCTGTACATTTATATGTTTCTTCCAGATTACTTTACGGTTTATTTTTCCTCCTTGAATGCCAAATGCTTTCGCCAATTTCGCTTTGTTACTTGTTCAGATTTCCGTTTTCCCAGGCTCGCACCGCTTGCAGGTTTTCCCTTTGCTTGAAGACCAAGACCATCTCTTAAGGGACGCCGTTACTTCCATCCCAGGTCTAGGGAGAATGAAAATAAATGCAAGATCTGCTGTCCTTTTTAGCCGCTGGAGAGGATTTGCATTAAGAATATCAATCACAAACATTATACTCCAACAAATCTCTTACATAGACCTATTTGAACCATACGGTCACACAATAAATTATAAATAATCTTAATCAACGAATTTCTGATATAGAGCTCAATAAAATTCAATTGTATTGGTCTAGCAATCAGCATCAGATCTATTCAAATTGCGATCTCTGAAATAAAACAGAGAATCAGCCTCAAAATTGGAATTGTCTCCTTGACATAAGAAATATAATTGTTTAAGGATCTGAGCTGCCAGCTACATTGTTTTTTCTCAACATTCTTCTTGCAGATCCGACTCGGAGTACGAGCCTTTACTTCTCCCCAACCACTCAGCTGGAACTTATGAATCGTGCGTATGAGGACTGTATCGTTTTTCTACTGCAGTTTCGCGTACAACGCTGCTGCGCCCCTTTCTTAGGCTATTCATAGATATATTAGATCTTAGGGATTGGGGTGACATGATCTCCATGTAAATACTAGACGGAGGGAGGGAAGGAGGAGGAGGGGAGGGAGGGGGGGAGGAGGGAGGGAGGAGGAAATTAGATAAGGCTTTAGGTTGTATGTACCAGAGGGCTAATCAGCAGAAATAGCGCACGCTTTCAGACTAGCTGCAGCTTCATGTCGATGTTTGGGGAGGGGTTCCACGAAAAATCCATTATAATTTGTAATTTGGACTCTAGCTCCAAAATGTTCAAAGTGGAAATGAACAGGCGTTAACAAAAGCAGTGTTTTTATCATTTGCAAGTTTCCAAGGGAAACTGTAAACTCTCCAGCGTACCGTAGTCAAATTTCAAATATTGGTGCTGATGACATCTTTGTAAAGAAAATGAGAAGCTTTTTCTAAGCTGTTGCTGCTGTTGTCGCTGCTGCTGTTGTTGTCGCTGCTGCTGTTATTTTTTTTTTCTTCTTGTAGCCTTTACATAGGAATTCTAGTACCTTTTCTGATGCTACTACGTTGAATACTATTTTTGTATCAAAAATGACAGTTGCGATACAGCTTTATGAGTTTGTGAGTAACCCTGTAAACTGTACACAATCCCTTTTTTTTCCTCCCCGTTCTTCTTACTGTTCTTAAGATTTAACTTCCCCTTAGGACGAGTAATTAAAGATTAAGTGTATCCGGAGTTTTTGTTTCCTGTTAGTCAGTCTTCACATTTGCAGGATTCTTTCCAAACATAAAAAAAAAAAGTTAGTAAAAGATGGAGAAGTGACTTCCGCGAAAGACATTCTCATTTGATTTTGAGAGATTACTTAAAGAACTTTTTTAGGAGCGAGAATTCTATTAAAGCACGTGTGATATGCAACTTAAGTCTTTCGTTGTAAAAACCAGCGCCAACTGCTGTACAGTGAGGTCTAAGATTTTCTTGTAAAATAGGATGTTTTTCCTAGTGAGTGTGCTGCTCACCGCTGCTTCTCCGCAAAGGTCGCATTTGACTAGCTCTGTTTCTTGCTCTCTCACATGCCTTACAAAACATAAAGTGTCGATAACAGACTTTAGTCTAAAGTTTCCGATGTCTGAAAAAATGCGAAATATCAAATAATTATTCTTTTACATACATGTACTACAAGCGTCCATTC